>NC_091298.1:2075102-2375102 GCF_038502225.1 Cherax quadricarinatus | reverse complement strand
CATATGTAGGCCTACCAGCTTTCTCTCACTAGATTTGAAGGCGCTAGAATTTATGAGTACTAGTACATCAAGGACCCTGGCGCGTAAGCCGTAGTAGTACGGCCGAAACCCTCAAAGGGTTAAGTAACCTTTAAGCCATTAAATTAAGTCTGCCCATACTGCCTAGGCATGATAGTGGCTCTCTTTGCACTGCAACTCACTATTGTAATTTCATAATCTCAATGTAATCTTGCAAACAAATAAATTTTGTTTGTTTGTTCGTTAGTAACAATATAATGAGCCAGGAGCTCGTAAAGATTTCTACCTAAATGGCAACTGAAAAATTACTCTTAACCCTTCCACTGTCCAAGCCCCTAAAATTAATATTGCTCTCAGTCTTCACTTTAAAAAAAAATTCTTCTGAAATGGTAAACAATCTTTTTTCCGAAAATGACACCAAAAGTATGAAATTTGATAGAAAATTTATAGAATTACAAAGGTGCAAAGTTAGATTGTAAAATGAAGTTTTTGTGAAATCATTCTTGGGTGGACCCACCTTGATAATATAATAATAATATATCTTGATTTCTACAAGTACATGTACAGTGGTCCCTCAATAATCGTCCGGCCTGAAAGTCGTCCATTTCGGAAATAGTCCTGTTTTTTCGTCAAAATATTGGCTCGGAAATGGTCCGGTAACTCGCTAATAGTCCTTCGTCCCGGACGCGTACGCACGGTCTGAGCAGCCTCGAACCGCCTCGGCCTTTCCTTCCCAGCCAGTGTGCCATTGTTTACCAGTGAGCGACGGTCCCCTCACGTGCTCCAGTGAAATATTTCATTTATTTTAGTGCTTGCAAGTTATTTAAGTGCTAAATAAGCTACCATGGCTCCAAAGAAAGCTCCTAGTGTCAAGCCTTTGGAAAAGAAGGTGAGAAATACGATTGAATTTAAGAAAAACATCATTGAACAATATGATAGTGGCGTACATGTGGGCGAACTGGCCAGGATGTATAACAAATCCCGTACAACCATATCTTCCATCATAGCCAAGAAAAAGGAAATCAAGGACGCTGTTGTTGCAAAGGGGGTAAATATGCTGACAAAAATGAGATCACCAGTACTCGAAGATGTTGAGAAGTTATTATTGGTGTGGATAAATGAAAAACAATTAGTAGGAGACAGTCTTATGACGTCGCTTATTTGTGAAAAGGCTAGGCAGTTGCATGACGATTTGGTAAAGAAATTGCCTGCAACTAGTGATGATGTGAGTGAATTTAAGGCTAGCAAAGGCTGGTTTGAGAGATTTAAGAAGCGTACTGGCATACACAGTGTGGTAAGGCATGGTGAGGCTGCCAGTTCGGACCACAAGGCAGCTGAAAAATATGTGCATGAATTCCAGGAGTACATAAACAGTGAAGGACTGAAACCTGAACAAGTGTTCAATTGTGACGAAACAGGCCTCTTTTGGAAGAAAATGCCAAAGAGGACCTTCATTACACAAGAGGAAAAGGCAATGCCAGGACACAAGCCTATGAAAGACAGGCTGACGCTAATGTTCTGTGCTAATGCTAGTGGGGATTTCAAAGTGAAGCCGTTACTAGTGAACCATTCTGAAAATCCCAGAGTGTTCAGGAAAAACAATGTTATGAAGAGTAAATTGTGTGTGTTTTGGAAATCTAATAGTAAGGCATGGGTCACGAGGGAAATTTTTGTAGAGTAGTTCAACGAAGTGTTTGGCCCTAGTGTGAAGAATTACCTCCTGGAAAAGAAATTGGATTTCAAGTGCCTCCTAGTAATGGACAATGCACCTGCTCATCCTCCAAACTTGGATGACCTAATTCTGAAGGAGTTTGGGTTCATCACAGTAAAGTTCTTGCCCCCGAATACCACTCCTCTCCTCCAACCCATGGACCAGCAGGTCACTGCAAACTTTAAAAAACTCTACACCAAAGCAATGTTTGAAAGGTGCTTGAATGTGACCTCAGACACTCACTTGACCCTACGAGATTTTTGGAAAGAACATTTCAGTATTCTCCATTGTGTAAGCCTTATAGGTAAGGCTTGGGAGGGAGTGACTACCAGGACTTTGAACTCTGCTTGGAGAAAATTGTGGCCAGATTGTGTCCACAAGAGGGATTTTGAAGGGTTTGGGGCTGACCCTGATGAGCCTATGTCAGTTGTTAAATCCATTGTGGCACTGGGGACTTCCATGGGGTTGGATGTGAGTTTGGAGGATGTGGAAGAGTTGGTGGAGGACCACAACAAAGAGCTAACCACTGAGGAGCTGCAAGAGCTTCAGCAGGAACAGCAACAGATGGCAGCTCTGAATCTTGCTGCAGAGGAGGAGGAAGAGAGATGGAGGAAGGTGCCTTCTTCAGAAATTAAGGAGATTTTTGAAATGTGGGGTAGGATGGAAAGATTTATGGAGAAACATCACCCAGAGAAGGATGTTGCAAGCCATATCGGCAACTTGTACAGTGACAGAGTCTTGGCCCATTTTAGGGATGTTTTAAAGAGACGCCAGAAACAGAGCTCTCTGGACAGTTTTTTTGCGAGACAGGACTCCAGTGACTCTCAAGGTGGTCCTAGTGGCATTAAGAAACAGAGAAGAGAAGTTACCCCAGAAAAGCAATTGGTACCCAAGGTGTTGATGGAAGGGGATTCCCCTTCCAAACAGTAATTCATCCAATCAGTCTCCTTCTCCAGTCTTCCATACACAAAGAAGAATCGCCAATAAAGGTAAGTGTTATTCTGTTAATGTTTAATTCATCATGTGCCACTGTATTGTTTATGTACTACATCTATATTTCACGTAAAAAAAATTTTTGTTTTAATACTTCTGGGTGTCAGGAACGGATTAATTGAATTTACATTATTTCTCATGGGTAAAATTGATTCGTAAATCGTCCATTTCGATAATAGTCCCACTTCCAGGAACGGATTACGGACGATTATTGAGGGACCACTGTACAAGGTATACAGGACTAGCTAATATCAATGACATACTACTACAGAGGAACCCCGAGTTTCAGGTGCCCTGAGTATAGGCCACGTCAAGTTTCGACCGCTTTTTTCGGCCAAATTTTGTCCCAGGTTTCGACCATTGCCCCAAGTTTCGGCCAGTGTATCAGACCTGCCCGTGCTTGTGCGCCTCCCCGTGCAGGGGTTGTGAACCAGTCTAGCGTTGTTTATCCTTGAGTGAACATTACCCTGCGTGCTCATCCTGCCAGCCAGCTGGCCAGTCAGCCATCCAGCCAGCCATCCAGCCAGCCAGCCAGCCAGCCAGCCAGCCAGCCAGGCAGCCAGGCAGCCAGCCAGCCAGGCAGCCAGCCAGCCAGCCAGCTAGCCAGGCAGCCATCCAGCCAGCCAGGCAGCCATCCAGCCAAGCAACCAGCCACCCAGTTAACCAGCCAGCCAGGCATCCAGCCAGCCAGGCATCCAGCTAGCCAGCCATCCATCCAGCCAGGCAACCAGCCAGCCATCCATCCAGCCAGGCAACCAGCCAGCCAGCCAGCCAGGCAACCAGCCAGTCATGCATCCAGCCAACCAGGCAACCAGCCAGCCAGCCAGCTGAAAAATTTGTGCATGAATTTAAGGGGTACATAGAGACTGAAAAATTCAAACCCCAACAAGTGTTTGTGACAAAGCAGGCCTGTTTGGGAAGAAAATGCCAAAGAGGACCTACATTACTCAGGAGGAAAAGGCCCTGCCAGGACACAAGCCTATGAAAGACAGGCTAACACTCTTGTTCTGTGTTGGCATCTTCCAGATACCAGCAAGTCTCTTCAATAAAGGTTAGTAAATGTTATTTTAAATTTTTATTTAACCCTTAAACTGTCCAAACAGATCTATGTTCCCATGCGTAGTGCTCCAAAAGTAGACCTACGTTTTTTTACATATTTTTAAATATAACAACAAAAAAAAGTAGATCAAAGTTTTTTTACATGTTTTCAAATGTAAAAAAAAAAAAGATTTGCATTTTTTACATACTTTCAAATGTTGAAAAAATGTAGATCTACTTTTGGAGAGTTTAAGAGTTAAATTTTAATTTATCTATTGTATACTAGTACATGTAGTATATGTATTTATCTGTGTTGTGTGTATGTAAAATTATAGTTATTCTTAAAAAAACGTGTTTGTGAATATTTTTGTGGGTGTGGAATGGATTAATTTTATTTACATTTTTTCTTGTGGGAAATACTGCTTCGCCTTTCAGCCGTTTCAAGTTTAGGCCTAGCTCCTGGAATGGATTACGGCCGAAACTCAGGGTTTCACTGTACATAGAAAGCCACTTGTTATGCAGATCATTTCAGGCAAATTAGCTCAATTTTATCTCAAGATGCGACCCACACCAGTCAACTAACAAAGGTATCCATTTTATACTGATGGGTGAATATGGACAGCAGGTGTCTTATGGAAGCATGTCCTAATGTTATCCAGCTGTACCGGGGATTCAAACTCCGGACCTCAGTGTGTGAGGCGAGTGCACTAGCGATCAAGCTATAGGACACTTATACAGTGAATAAAATCTCGCATAAAAAATTACTTATAGTTTAGCTTTAAGATCTCATAAATGATTAAATCAAAAGCTAACTATCTCCACCAAACAAAATATTAATACATTTTTAGAATAAAAAACAATTTTCTGGAAAATAATATGCTTCAGTTTACACTGTATCTAGAGAAGAGTTTTCTTAAGAAATTTACTGGTTTCAAACTGTCCTGTTCATTATCATTATTTATTATTTTTATTATTAACTGTAGACATTTTCTTACCAAGTGCCGCTTGTAGGGTCCGGCAATTGTCAAAAGCATAGTCAACAATCCAAAAATCTTTAGAACGAGCTTCCTCCATAATGTCCTCAGCATCTGCCTGAAAAACAAAATATGTTGAGTATATATGTAAAACATGGGGATTTATTTAAACACTTTGTAGATTCCACATTTCTTCACTAATGTTTACAAAAAAATAAGAGCTTACTGCATATGCATCAGGGGATCACATATAATACAAACAATTTGGTGGAAAAGCTTAGAAAAACTAATTCAATCACAATCCATATATAATACAAAAAAGGGACAAACTAAGAAATATGAATTTGAGATGGTTTGGTCAAGTAAACAGAATAGACCAAAACCACTTAATTGGGTTTGTAAACCTGGGGAGAGCCAAACTCATCTCATTAAAAAGATTATCAAAATCTGCTAATTTACTTCTCAGTTCACATTTATCACAATAAACATTTGCATATAAGAAAGTGGAAGACAAAAACTATGGCAATCAGACATGGGAATTTGTGCTCTGATTATGTCATGAAGACTACCAGTATGAATGTAAGTTTTACATTAATAATCATGCTTGTGACTGTAGTTCTATTTGTGTTTCATGGAACAAACACACACGAGCCTGGCCTATGGCCGAGCTCAGAGAGTAGATAAACTCTTGAAACTCTTCAAAGGTATACAGTACAATGCAATCCTTTATTGACAATCTTTTGCCCACACAGTGGGCCTTCTTAAGTTACAACCTGGTGTGCTTGTGACCTTATAGAGCCCACTGTGCAGCCAAAATGTCAGTAAAGGATCACGTTACACATACTACATTTTTTTTTTTTTAACAAGTCAGCCGTCTCCCACTGAAGCAGGGTGACCAAAAATGAAAGAAAATCCCCAAAAAGAAAATATTTTCATCATCATTCAACACTTTCACTTCACTCACACATGATCACTGTTTTTGCAGAGGTGCTCAGAACACAACAGTTTAGAAGCATATACGTATAAAGACACACAAACCTATCCTTCCAAACTGCCAATATCCCAAACCCCTCCCTTAAAGTGCAGGCATTGTACTTCCCATTTCCAGGACTCAAGTCCAGCTATATAAAAATAACCGGTTTCCCTAAATCCCTTCACTAAATATTACCCTGCTCACACTCCAACAGCTCGTCAGGTCCCAAGTACCATTCGTCTCCATTCACTCCTATCTAACACGCTCATGCACGCTTGCTGGAAGTCCAAGCCCCTTGCCCACAAAACTTCCTTTACATACTACATATGTGTATATTATCGATCGTTTCAGTATTTTATACCATTTCTCTCCATTTTCACAAGTTTCAGGATGGTGATCCATTGCACCTAGATCAGTATGGTGATCCATGCTTTTTGGTCTGGAGGGTAGTCTGTGCATGAGTTAGTTAATAAGTACAAAGAACCACCGAACTATCTAAGAATAAGAAAAATTCTAACTTAACCATTTCTAAATAAAAGAAATCCCAACTCCTTTATGTTCAAAGAATAAATTTATTGGACTGAAAGTGTACCTTTTGAGAAAAAAAAAAAAAAAAACTGCTGCAATTTATATAGCTAAAAGTACTGTATATGTACTTCTATCCACAATTATTTACACAACATATTACATTTCCCATAACAAACCATACCCCGGCCGGGATTGAACCTGCGGTCAGAGAGTCTCAAAACTCCAGCCCGTCGTGTTAGCCACTAGACCAGCTAGCCACAATAAGATTCGTCCAACTAGGTATATTTCTACACCATAGGAAGGTTAGCACAGGCACCACTGTGACCACAAATGCAAGTTTTTACAGACGAATCTCCAGCATTTGTGGTCACAGTGGTGCCTGTGCTAACCTTCCTATGGTGTAGAAATATACCTAGTTGGACGTATCTTATTGTGGCTAGCTGGTCTAGTGGCTAACGCGACGGGCTGGAGTTTTGAGACTCTCTGACCGCGGGTTCAATCCCGGCTGGGGTATGGTTTGTTTGCAATCGTGTCATTACGATTTCGTGAGTCACATTTCCCATTATTAAACAAAATTTACTTACCACTGATAGCCTCCCTTTATTGTGTTTTCCTAGAGCCATACTGCACTTTGGATGTACAGCCTGAAAATATATTGGGAGATCCTAGATTAAATCCAAATAATGTAATACTAATATATGACACTGTGCGTCATCAGAACCATTGCACTGCAATACCGTTTAGGAAAACAAACCTCATAATGCCAATTCACCCAAAACCTGCACTGAGGAGAACCTCTTGATGACATTCTGGCTTATCCTGGACCAATATCAAGGACAATAGCCCAGGAAGGACTAAAATGTCATCACAAGTCTTCTGTCTTAATGGCAGATTTTTGGTGAATTGTTCAAGCCATGGTACTGTGACTTTTTATTTTCTTTGATCCAATGTAAGCCAAATCTTGATTACCTACAAATGTGACATACATACAGTATAAGAAATGTACCCTGTCTCACCAGACTCAAGAGTTTGAGCATGGTGAGGCAGAGTTGGAGTTTTATGTTTCTATAGGGCATTAGGAAGGTCAATGATGGAGATAAGATAACATAAAAACTTGTTCAGATGACAACCTATATACAGTGAACCCTTAGTGTTCGTGTTTAATCAATTCCAGAGAGATCGGTGAAAACGGAAATCGACGAAAACTGAAACCATTTTCCCCATAAGAAATAATGTAAGTCTAATTAATCTGTTCCAGACACCCAGAAGTATTAACAAATTTTTTTTTTTACATTAAAGACAGATTTACATGCACAAAAGAATGAACATTCAAAATGACAATTACCTTTATTGAAGACTGTTGTTGGTGGATGGAAGACAGGGAGGAGGGAAGAGGGAAGAGGTTATTGTTTGGAAGGGGAATCCCCCTCCATAAGGACTCTAGGTACCAAGTCCTTATCTGGGGTCACTTCCCTTCTTTGTTTTTTAATGCCACTAGGACCAGCTTGACAGTCACTGGACCTGTCACACAAAATATCTGTCAAGATAGGTCTGTTTCTGGCATCTCTGTAAGATTTATCTAAAATGGGAGATGGCACTGTCATTGTAAAAGTTGCCAGCACGGATTGCAACAACTTTCTCAGGGTGATGTTCCTCCACAGATGCTTGCACCCTACTCCACACTGTACAAATCTCCTTCAAATTCAAATTCAAAGTTTATTCTCTATAAGGATTACAATGCTGAGTTTACAGAATTTGGTTATTGTGTGGTTTACATGTAGTAAAATAATAATTACAGAGTGTACCACTAGAATGCCTAGCATGGCTAGGCATTTCGGGCAGACTTATATTAAATCTTAAGTTTAAAATGTTACAAAATTATGAGGAAAGTTGGTATTATGGCTGACTAAATACTAGTTGTGAGTTTAGCAATGTGAATGCTTTTGTTTTGGCACTATACATAGTTTCAGTATTGGAGTATCACAGGCCAACTTATGACTAGTTAAGATTCATTATTTTGAGATTGAGATTGATATTTCTGTTTATGGTCAAATGGGTGAGTGAGTGTAAGTGTGAACCACCAGGTGGTATTCGTATTATTAGTTGACAGGGTGTATCAGGGAGATAAGATGTTTTCTGATGGTAGTTTTGAAGGTGATGAATGTGTCTGCAGCTTTGGAATTTTCAGGTAGGGTGTTCCAGATTTTAGGGCCTTTGACATACATTGAATTTTTGTAAAGGTTTAGTCGGACACGGGGTATGTCATAGAGATGTTTGTGTCTGGTGTTGTGCCTGTGGGTTCTGTCACAACTATCAAGAAAGCATTTTAGGTCAAGGTTAATATTGGAATTTAAGGTCCTGTAGATGTAGATTGCACAGTAGTAAGTGTGGATGTACTGAACAGGGAATAAGTTTAGATCTATGAAGAGTGGGGGGGGTGTGTTGCCAGAGATGGGATTTAGTGATTATTCTTACTGCGGCTTTTTGTTGGGTTATTATTGGCTTTAGGTGTGTTGCTGCAGTTGAACCCCAAGCACAGATAGCACCTTCTTCCATCTCTCTTCCTTCTCCTCTAAAGCAATTTCCTGAACTTTGCTCTGTTGCTGTTGCTCTTGCAGCTCAAAAGTGGTTAGCTCTTGATTGTGGTCCTCCACCAACTCTTCCACATCCTGGCCACTCACATCCAACCCCACGGAATTCCCCAATACCACAATAGATTGCACAACTGGCATAGGGTTGTCAGTTCATCCTCAAACCCTTCAAAATCTTTGTTGAGGACACAATCTGGCCACAATTTTCTCCAAGCAGAGTTCATCATCCTGGAAGTCACTCCCTGCCAAGCCTTATCTATAAGGCTTATGCAATGGAAGATATTGAAGTGATCCCTCCAGAACTCTCTTAGGGTCAATTCAGAACCTGAGACTATGTCAAAGCACCTTTGAAACATTGCTTTGGTGTACAGTTTTTTGAAGTTTGCAATGATCTGCTGGTCCATGGGCTGGATGAGAGGAGTGGTGTTAGGAGCCAAGAACTTCACTGTTACAAAACTGAATTCCTTAGACAACTGGTCTTCCAAGTCTGGAGGATAAGCAGGAGCATTGTCCTGGATAATAAATTGCCACTAGAGTAGCAGTTTATTATCTAGGAGGTATTTCTTCACACTCGGGCCAAACGCTTCATTGAACCATTCCAGGAAAATTTCCCTCGTGACCCATGCCCTACTGTTAGCCTTCCACATCACACACAATTTACTCTTGATGCTTATTGGGGTTGGAATTTTTCAGCTTGTACATAGTCTCTGAATTCCCGCACAAATTTTTCAGCCACATGTTTGTCTGAACTGGCACCTCCACAATGCCTTACAACACTGTATGCCACTTTGCTTCTTGAATTTTTTCGAACCAGCCTTTGCTGGCCTTAAATTCACCAACATCTGCACTCGTTGCAGGCACTTTCTTTACGAGATCGTCATGCAACTGCCTTGCCTTTTCACAAATTATCGACTGCACAACACTATCTCCCGCTAATTGTTTCTCTTTGATCCACACTAACAACAATTTCTCCACGTCTTCAATTGTTTGGGATCTCTGTTTTGTTATCGCATTCACCCCTTTCGCAACATCAGCTTCCATGATTTATTTATTTATTTATTTATTTATTTATAATTTGAGCACACATACAGAGGTACAAAAAATACAGATAAGAGCAGCATGCCAAAGCCACTTATACTATGCATAGCATTACGGGCTGGCTTAAAATTAACTTAAGATTAACTAAGCAATGATGAAATCAGTGAAAAACATTAATGTAAACAGATTACTATAAAGCACAAGTGAGTATTACAAAGACAGGTCATATGGTTGCATGCATTGTTGTAAATTCAGTAGAATGGAGTATTCTGTTAGGTAGTGTATTTAAAAAATAATAAAGTTAGATTGGGTTTTAGGTTTAACATTTATGTGATATAATTGTGAGAAACATTTAAGATATACAATTTATAAGGTTCAGTTATTCAGTATTTATTTGGTTTTGGGTGAGTAAGTGATCTTTGAGAAGAGACTTGAATTTATAAACTGGTAGTGTTTCTTTTATATTTACAGGTAATGAATTCCAGATTTTAGGGCCTTTTATGTGCATTGAGTTTTTGCATAGCGTGAGATGGACACGAGGAATATCAAAGAGTGATCTGTGCCTTGTGTTATGGTCATGTGTTCTGTTGAGGTTGGCAAGGAGATGTTTGAGGGGAGGGTTAATATCAGAGTTGAGTGTTCTATGTATGTAATAGGTGCAGTAATAAGTATGGATGTTTTGTATGGTGAGTAGGTTGAGTGTATTGAATATTGGTGGAGTGTGCTGCCTGTAGTGAGAATTTGTTATCATTCTAACTGCAGCCTTTTGTTGGGTAATTAGTGGTCTGAGATGGTTACTTGTTGTTGAGCCCCATGCACAAATTCCATAGGTGAGATAGGGGTAAATAAGAGAGTGATATAGGGCCAGGAAGGCCACAATGGAGCTGATGGCTGATGGTGCCTTCCTGTACAACCTGCTGAGTTCGTCAATGCGTATGCCACTATTATACAGTGGACCCCCGACTTACGACATTAATTCATTCCAGAAGGCTGTTCAGGTGCCGTTACCGAACAAATTTGCTCCCATAAGGAATATTGTAAATTAGATTAGTCCATTTCAGACCCCCAAAAATACACTTAAAAAAGCACTCACAAAAATACAATTACATAATTGTTCGAGTTGGGAGCTGTTTGTAAGTCAGGGGTCCAATGCATTTTTGAACGATTTCTTTTTCATTTCTGTGGTGTTCCTCACTTTCTTTAGTAAAGGACTGGCACTAGGAGCATTCTTTGGGGCCATGATGGCTTATTTAGCAGTCACGCACAATAAACAAGTGCCAAAAACAATGGATTACATGTATTATGAAATGTTTCGTATGACCTCACAGGATATGTTCACTCACTGAGAAACAACACGACACTGCCTGAGAATACATTTGGGAGGCAGCTTTGTGTGCACACTGGGCACTGGACAGGTTCCGTACCATCGACGAAAATGGAGGAAATTGATGAAAACGGAACCAATATTTTGACAAAAATAAAAAAAAACTCGGTGAAAATGGAAATAGGTGATAACGGAGATCGACAAAAAGGGAGGGTCCACTGTAATCCTTGTGACAATTAAATATGTTGAATATGTTAAAAAATGTGTTAATATGCCAAGCAATTCTCTGAACCACAAACATATGATAAGCTATATATACAGTGGACCCCCGCATAGCGACCTTAATCCGTGCAAGAGGGCTGGCTGTTATGTGAAATGTTCGCTATGTGAATGAATTTTCCCCCTAAGAAATAATGGAAATCAAATTAATCCGTGCAAGACACCCAAAAGTTTGAAAAAAAAATTTTTACCACATGAAATATACATTTTCCTACACACAAAGAGAAGGATACATGCACAATAGTAGAGTAGTACATGCACAATATATATTGTGCATGTACTACTCTACTAAATGAAGAATAAATGACACTTACCTTTATTGAAGATGCAGCAATGACTGATGAGACACTGTGTCCTGGGAGTGCCTTTTCCTCCTGAGTACTGTAGGTCCTGTTTGGTATTTTCTTCCAGAACAGGCCTTATCACACTGTGTATGTCACTACGATTCTTAAATCTCTCAAACCAACCTTTGCTGGCTCTAAATTCACCAATATGAGCACTAGTTCCAGGCATTTTCCCTGTTCACCTGGGTGTTAGTCGACTGGTGTGGGTTGCATCCTGGGAGACAAGATTAAGGACCCCAATGGAAATAAGTTAGACAGTCTTCGATGACACTGACTTTTTTGGGCTATCCTGGGTGGCAAATCCTCTGGGGTTAATTGTTTCTTGGTATTCTCAATAAGCCACACCAACAACGGTGCTACAGCAGCAGCAGCAGCAGCTGACGATGTTACAGCAGCAGCAGACGATGCTACAGCAGCAGCAGACGATGCTACAGCAGCAACAGACGATGCTACAGCAGCAGCAGACGATGCTACAGCAGCAACTGACGATGTTACAGCAGCAGCAGACGATGCTACAGCAGCAGCAGCAGCAGACGATGCTACAGCAGCAACAGACGATGCTACAGCAGCAGCAGACGATGCTACAGCAGCAGCAGATGATGCTACAGCAGCAGCAGACGGTACTACAGCAGCAGGAGCAGCTGACGGTGGTACAGCAGCAGCAGCTGACAGTGCAGCAGCAGCTGACGGTGATACAGCAGCAGCAGCAGCTGTACCACCAATAGTAGCGATGGTTGATTGGGGTTTATTATACAACCTGGCCAGCTCGGAGACACGCACTCCACTTTCATACTTATCAATGATCTTTTTCTTCATCTCCATAGTAATTCTCACCCTTATTGCTGTAGGGTTGGCACTAGAAGCTTTCTTGGGGCCCATGGTCACTTATTTTCCAGAAAAAAATCACCAAAAACACTGTAATAATACAAAATGTTCCGATTGTATGCTTGGATGTTACCGCGGAGGCTGGCTGGTAAACAATGCCACCCACGGAACATGTGAGCGTGGCTCAGGCCGCACATTGGACGCATCTCGGACGAAGGCCGCTGAGCGGGTTTTTGGGCGCTATGCGGGGCAAAATTTTAGCGATCAAAGCGTCCGCTATGCGGATTGTCCGCTATGCAAGGCGTCCGTTATGCGGGGGTCCACTGTATATTTTTATTCTTTACCTTATGTAACAAGTGACTGCTTGTTAGCTCTCCTTGTACATAATTACTAAATTTATTGTTTATGAAACTTCAAAAACCACATGTATAAGCAGTCAATTAACTATTGCCATTTTATTCTTAGTTTGGCTTAAGTTGCCCAAAATGCTCTGCATAAAAATGGGTTTTCTGTGTGCACATTTAAACATCACCAATCTCTGTACATTGTAACATGCTGAAATAAAAATATTATATTATATTACAAAGAGCCAAATTGCCATGACAGTGTCTTCCATCGAAGACACCACAAGACTCCAAACAGACAACTAAATCTTCAAATGGGCCACTCAAAACAATGTGAAGTGCAATGAAGAGAAATTTCAACTATTCAGATATGGAAAACTTGAGGAAATTAAAACTATCAAGGTATACAACAAATTCTAACCATACAACAGAGTGAAAGTAATGTGAAGGACCTGGGAGTGATAATGTCAGAGGATCTCTCCTTCAAAGACCAAAACAATGTACATATCTATTGCATCTGCTAGGAAAAAATGATAGGATGGATAATAAGAACCTTCAAAACTAGGGATGCCAAGCCCATGAAGATTCTCTTCAAATTGCTTGTTCTCTCTAGGCTGGAAATACTGCTATACACTAACTGCCCCCATCAAAGAAGGTGAAAGTGCTAACCTGGAAAGTGTACAAAGAGCTTTCATGGCACACATAAGTATAAGGCACCTAAATTACTGGGAATGGTTGAAGTCCTTTGATTTGTATTCCCTGGAATGCAGGCAAGAGAGATGCATGATATTTTTTTTTTTTAACCCATCGGCCAATTCCCACAAACGCAGGGTGGCCCGAAAAAGAAAAACTTTCATCATCATTCACTCCACCACTGTCTTGCCAGAGGGGTGCTTTACACTACAGTTATAAAACTGCAACATTAACACCCCTCCTTCAGAGTGCAGACACTGTACTTCCCATCTCCAAGACTCAAGTCCGGCCTGCCGGTTTCCCTGAATCCCTTCATAAATGTTACTTTGCTCACACTCCAACAGCACGTCAAGTATTAAAAACCATTTGTCTCCATTCACTCCTATCAAATATGCTCATGCACGCTTGCTGGAAATCCAAGCCCCTCGCACACAAAACCTCATTTACCCCCCTCCCTCCAACCCTTCCTAGGCCGACCCCTACCCCGCCTTCCCTCCGCTACAGATTTATACACTCTCAAAGTCATTCTGTTTTGTTCCATTCTCTCTACATGTTCGAACCACCTCAACAACCCCTCCTCAGCCCTCTGGATAATAGTTTTGGCAATCCCACACCTTCTCCTAATTTCCAAATTACGAATTCTCTGCATTATATTCACACCACACATTGCTCTCAGACATGACATCTCCACTGCCTCCAGCCTTCTCCTTGTTGCAACATTGATCACCCATGCTTCACACCCATACAAGAGTGTTGGTACAACTATACTCTCATACATTCACCTTTTTGCTTCCACAGACAAAGTTCTTTGTCTCCACAGACTCCTAAGTGCACCACTCCCCCTTTTCCCCTCATCAATTCTGTGATTCACCTCATCCTTCATAGACCCATCTGCTGACACGTCCACTCCTAAATATCTGAATACATTCACCTCCTCCATACTCTCTCCCTCCAATCTGATATCCAGTCTTTTGTCACCTAATCTTTTTGTTATCCTCATAACCTTACTCTTTCCTAGAGGGCTTAATACCAAACTTGCACATGAAAATCACTCCGTATGAAAGCAAAAGTCTTGGCAGGAGATACAACATTCCCCCAATGAAAAGCAGGGGTGCCACTAGCACGATAAGAGACAACGCAATAAGTGTCAGGGACCCAAGACCATTCAACTGCCTCCCAGCATACATAAGGGGGATTACCAATAGACCCCTGGCTGGACTGGACAGGCACCTAAAGTCAGTACCTTATCAGCCGGGCTGTGGTTCATGTGTCAGTTTGCGTGCAGCCAGCAGTAACACACTGGTTCATCAGACCCTGATCCACCACGAGGCCTGGTCTCAGACTGAGCCACGGGGGCACTGACCCCTGAAACCCTCTCCAGGTATACTCCAGTTAAGGATCCCAATGGAAATAAGTTACTTTGACTTTTTGGGTTATCCTAGATAATTTTACATATGTTATTAAGTATGATAATTGTTGTCACCTAGTAGTAGTAGTAGTAGTAGGAGGTTCACAGGAACTGTCCCAGCCTGGGTCTTGTCCAGATGGTGATCAAGTGGGGAGTTCTCACCTACATTTGTGTAACTATTTATGTGTACCTGTGTATTTATGTGTGTCCCCTGCCCACAAATCAATTTAGAACTATACTCAAAAATCATCTCATCTCTCAATAACAACCATACCCACACTATGCTAAACTCTAACCAAATTTAAAGCAACTCTCCCAAATATTTTATTATCCCTTAACTATTAAGCCATTATTACAAACTTTTTTTTTTTTTTTTTTTTTTTTTTTTAGCTTTAGAATATTTACTTTATTTTTTACTTAATTCTAACTATAGATTCACTACAAATCTTATGATTACAAGCATTGATCCTGATACCAACCTCTTATTTAATGACTTAAATGATTCAAACAGTTACTGTAATTACTACACAGCAGAACAATCAAAGGCACTTCTCAGAGCCAACAACAACATAACTATCTTTAACTACAATATCAGATCTTTAAGCAAGCATTACGATGACCTCATAGCATTACTAAATTCCTTACATGCCAATATGTCCATCATTACACTAACTGAAACCTGGCTAAAGCCTGATACTATAGATGTCTATGCCATTCCTGGTTACAAAGCCATACACAACTGTAGGCCAGACCAACAAGGGGGTGGCACTGCTATATACTACTCAGACCAACTAGAATGTATCACTAATACTTGCACAAGGGATGAACATGGGGATTATATAATAGCTAAATTCAAATCCAAATACCTACAAAAACCTCTCACAGTGATAAACATCTACAGAGTTCCACAATCAAACATTAGCCAATTTAGTCAAAACCTAGGAAGTATGATAACTGATGCATGCATGAACAAAGATCACTTACTACTCTCAGGTGACTTCAATATAAATCTCCTGCAAGACCAGGACCCACACGTTACTGAGTTCACAAACACAATGAGTAACTGCATGTTGCTATCAACAGTAACAAAACCTACAAAAGTTACAGAGACTAGTGTTTCCCTACTTAACCACATCTG
The DNA here is from genome assembly GCF_038502225.1 of Cherax quadricarinatus. Taxonomy (NCBI): domain Eukaryota; kingdom Metazoa; phylum Arthropoda; class Malacostraca; order Decapoda; family Parastacidae; genus Cherax; species Cherax quadricarinatus. The sequence goes on along the minus strand of NC_091298.1, from coordinate 2,358,883 downwards.
GACCAACACCATATCCCCTTTAAAATCAGGCATAATTACAGATAATACCACAGACCACTACCCTACTTTCCTCATAACAACTCTTGGTAAAATACCCCAAGACACTACTAAAGTCACCTTCAGACTTCATAATGAGGCAGCCATTAATAACTTCACAACAGCAGTAACAAACATTGACTGGCACACTGAGCTAAAAATCTATACAGATATTGACGAATGTTTTAATAATTTTCTAAAAAGACCCAATACCTTTATAACAAGCACTGCCCTAAAAAAACTAAACAGATGACAGCTAAGAGACTGAACAGTCCCTGGCTAACACCCAGCATTCTCAAATCCATAAATACAAAACACCGATATGAAAAACAGTACAGAATGGGTCACATAACCAGAGACCAAACAAAACGTTACTCGTCAATCCTAACCAGCCTGATAAGAAGGGCAAAAAAATTGTATTATGAGAACAGATTATCCAACTTACGAGGTGATATAAAAAAGACCTGGAAGACCCTATCAGAAATTCTGGGAACAAAAAAGATATCACGACATAGCGAAATAAAATTAGCAAAATCAGATGAACCCCAACTCCCACCAACAGAAACAGCAAACAGACTCAATGATTTCTTCTTCACTATACGTCAAAACCTTGCCAATAAAATCCCAAGCTCAGATACCCCACCAAATGACTACCTCACTGGCAACTACTCGAACACACTGTTCCTAGCTCCGACTAACCCATACGAAGTCTCCCTTATTATCAACGCACTGAAAAACAAGGCAGGAGATTTAACCCTTTGACTGTTTTCGACGTATACATACGTCTTACGAGCCAATGTTTCTGACGTATATATACTCAATAATTCTAGCGGCTTCAAATCAAGCGGGAGAAAGCTGGTAGGCCCACATGTGAGAGAATGGGTCTGTGTGGTCAGTGTGCACCACATAAAAAAAATCCTGCAGCACACATTGCGTAATGAGAAAAAAAAAAACTCTGTTTTTTTGGAATAAAACGTCGACTTTGAGGTGTATTTTCGTATAGTATTTATCGTTGTATTCAAGTTTTCATGGTCTTAGGTGATAAAATGGAAAACATATTACAGAAATAGAGATGATTTTCATTACTTTGACGATGAAAACGACTTTGAAACTGAGCTCAAAGTAGCGGAAATGTTCGATTTTTACCAATGTTCAGGAGTAAATAAATCACACCACACGTCCAATACACGTCAACTGAGGAGTCTAATATTCTTTTACTAGTGCACTGATATTATTTATACCATTTTCACAATAATGCAGTAGTCTGCATAACAGTAAATTTTGTATTTTTTTGTATGAATAAAAAATCAAAATAGAAAGCAATAATAATATAAGAAGGGCCTAGAGATGTGACTAATGAACAGAGCATATGTTATTTTAGTGCCACGAATGTCTACCTTGTTTATTCTGGACCCTATTTTGAAATTGACATCTTTTTTAGTTTGCGTCAAATTGGCCAAATTGCCAATTTCTGACCACCATATTGGGTAGTCCAAATTAGTAAATGGGAGGTTTCTTGTACTCAGCTGATAGATAAAATGGAGTTCTAAAGAAATAGCTATGAGTTTGATCAACTGGAACAATGGAATTGGCTGAAAATAGGGCTCAAAGTCGGCGAAATCGCCGATACGCATATGCCGCCGAGACCGCTAACTTCGCGGGAGCATAATTCCATGAGTTTTTGACCAAATTTCGAACTTTTGGTGTCATTACCATCGGGAAAAGATTCTCTATCATTTCATAAGAAAAAATTATTTTTTTTTTTCAAAAATTGAACGACATAGAATGACAGTTTCAGAGAGGGGCCTGAAACAGTCAAAGGGTTAAATACCTTACCACCCTTTATATACAAAAAAGCATCACAAGTACTATCACCAATCATTGCAACACTCTTTAACAAATCCACTGAATCCTCCACCTTCCCTACAGTTCTCAAAATAGCAAGGGTCACCCCGATCCATAAAGGAGGAGACCAAACAGAGTTGATTAACTATAGGCCAATATCCAATTTACACCCTCTCTCAAAAATCTTCGAAAAATTAATTCATAAACGAATCTACTCCTACCTCATCTCCCAAAACATTCTCAACCCCTGCCAATTTGGATTCAGGCCTAATAAAAATACTAATGATGCTATTATACACATGCTAGAACAAATATACACTGCAATAGAGAAAAAAGAAGTCCCACTGGGGATCTTCATTGACTTACGTAAAGCTTTTGATACAGTTGACCATGACTTGCTCCACGTAAAATTGTCAAACTATGGTATTAGAGGGCACTCCCTCAACTACCTCAAGTCTTACCTCAGCAACAGAAGCCAATATGTGTATGCAAATGGGGCAAGCTCTTCCGCACAACCAATTACAGCTGGTGTCCCACAGGGAAGTGTCCTTGGCCCTCTTCTCTTTCTCCTATACATAAATGACCTACCAAATGCTTCGCAATTACTCAAACCCACACTTTTTGCAGATGACACTACATACGTCTTCTCTCACCCGAGCCCAGTCACGCTAGCCAATACTGTAAACACCGAATTACAGAACATATCTACCTGGATGAGGACTAACAAACTTACACTAAACATTGACAAAACCTACTTCATTCAGTTTGGTAACAGAGCTACAGATGTACCTCTTAACATAACGATAAACGGATCACCTATCACAAAGCTAACAGAGGGAAAATTCTTAGGAATCCACGTCGATAATAGACTCAAATTTCATACACATATACAACAAATTTCTAAGAAAATTTCTAAGACTGTAGGCATACTATCGAAGATACGGTACTATGTTCCACAGTCAGCCCTCCTGGCCCTTTATCACTCTCTTATTTACCCCTATCTCACCTATGGAATTTGTGCATGGGGCTCAACAACAATTAACCATCTCAGACCACTAATTACCCAACAAAAAGCTGCAGTTAGAATGATAACAAATTCTCACTACAGGCAACACACTCCACCAATATTCAAAACACTCAACCTACTCACCATACAAAACATCCATACTTATTATTGCACCTATTACATACATAGAACACTTAACTCTGATATTAACCCTCCCCTCAAACATCTCCTTGCCAACCTCAACAGAACACATGACCATAACACAAGGCACAGATCACTCTTTGATGTTCCTCGTGTCCATCTCAAGCTATGCAAAAACTCAATGCACATAAAAGGCCCTAAAATCTGGAATTCATTACCTGTAAATATAAAAGAAACACTACCTGTTTATAAATTCAAGTCTCTTCTCAAAGTTTACTTACTCACTCAAAACCAAATAAATACTGAATAACTGAACCTTATAAATTGTATTTCCAAAATGTTACTCACAATTATATCACATAAATGTTAAACCTAGGACCCAATCTAACTTTGTTATTTTTTTAAATACACTACCTAACAGAATACTCCATTCTACTGAATGAACAGCAATGTATGCAACCATATGACCTGTCTTTGTATACTCATTTGTGCTTTATAGTTATCTGTTTACAATAATGTCTTATCACTGATTTCATCATTGCTTAGTTAATCTTAAGTTAATTTTAAGCCAGCCCGTAATGCTATGCATATAAGTGGCTTTGGCATGCTGCTCTTACCTGTATCTTTTTTGTACCTCTGTATGTATGCTAAATTTCTAAATAAATAAATAAATAAATAAATAAATAAATGTAGCATATGTAGCATCTTGCCTAGAAGGGGAGTAGGAAATGAATGGTTGTCTAGGGCAATTGGTGTAAACTGCTGGCTAGACAGATACTGCAAGGAACTTGCAATCCCATTCATTGACAACTGGAACAACTTTTATGGCAAACATGATATGTATGCAAGGGATGAGGTACATCTCTCTGGGGCTGGGGTGGTAGCACTTGCAAACTCAATTGAGAAGGCCAGTGGTGAAATGCCTATGATTTTAAACTGATAGAAGATAGAGGTATGGGTGTGTGTGGGAAACAAGCAGGTTGCAACACCAGGGTTGGAAACAGTAAATGTATAAAAGGCATTCAGCATGAAGTTATAAATAAAGACAATAGATCAGGTCAGCAAACAAAGGGGGACAGCAGAGGGCAGCAAGGGACTAGCTCCCTTACGGTTTACTATACTAATAGCAGGAGTGTAAGAAATAAGATAGATGAGCTAAGATTTATTGCAAGTGCAGGAAACAGATATTATTACTATAACAGAGACCTGGCTCAATCTGAAAGATAGAGAGACGCCCTCTGAATGTCACATACAAGGCTATAAAAAATAATTATTCCACACTGACAGGGTCAACAGGAAGGGTGGTGGAGTAGCGATGTATGTCACAGACAATTTAAATTGTTGTGTTAAACAAGATATTTATTTATTTATTTATTTTATTTATTTATTTAAAAATTTGAGCACACATACAGAGGTACAAAAAATACAGATAAGAGCAGCATGCCAAAGCCACTTATACTATGCATAGCATTACGGGCTGGCTTAAAATTAACTTAAGATTAACTAAGCAATGATGAAATCAGTGATAAAACCTTAATGTAAACAGATTACTATAAAGCACAAGTGAGTATTACAAAGACAGGTCATATGGTTGTATGCATTGTTGTACATTCAGTAGAATGGAGTATTCTGTTAGGTAGTGTATTTAAAAAATAATAAAGTTAGATTGGGTCCTAGGTTTAACATTTATGTGATATAATTGTGAGAAACATTTAAGATATACAATTTATAAGGTTCAGTTATTCAGTATTTATTTGGTTTTGGGTGAGTAAGTGATCTTTGAGAAGAGACTTGAATTTATAAACAGGTAGTGTTTCTTTTATATTTACAGGTAATGAATTCCAGATTTTAGGGCCTTTTATGTGCATTGAGTTTTTGCATAGTGTGAGATGGACACGAGGAACATCAAAGAGTGATCTGTGCCTTGTGTTATGGTCATGTGTTCTGTTGAGGTTGGCAAGGAGATGTTTGAGGGGAGGGTTAATATCAGAGTTAAGTGTTCTATGTATGTAATAGGTGCAGTAATAAGTATGGATGTTTTGTATGGTGAGTAGGTTTAGTGTATTGAATATTGGTGGAGTGTGCTGCCTATAGTGAGAATTTGTTATCATTCTAACTGCAGCCTTTTGTTGGGTAATTAGTGGTCTGAGATGGTTACTTGTTGTTGAGCCCCATGCACAAATTCCATAGGTGAGATAGGGGTAAATAAGAGAGTGATATAGGGCCAGGAGGGCTGACTGTGGAGCATAGTACCGTATCTTCGATAGTATGCCTACAGTCTTGGAAATTTTCTTAGAAATTTGTTGTATATGTGTATGAAATTTGAGTCTATTATCAAGGTGGATTCCTAAGAATTTTCCCTCTGTTAGCTTTGTGATAGGTGATCCGTTTATCATTATGTTAAGAGGGACATCTGTAGCTCTGTTACCAAACTGAATGAAGTAGGTTTTGTCAATGTTTAGTGTAAGTTTGTTAGTCCTCATCCAGGTAGATATTTTCTGTAATTCGGTATTTACAGTATTGGCTAGCGTGACTGGGCTCGGGTGGGAGAAGACGTATGTAGTGTCATCTGCAAATAGTGTGGGTTTGAGTAATTGCGAAGCATTTGGTAAGTCATTTATGTATAGGAGAAAGAGAAGAGGGCCAAGGACACTTCCCTGTGGGACACCAACTGTAATTGGTTGTGCAGAAGAGTTTGCCCCATTTGCATACACATATTGGCTTCTGTTGCTGAGGTATGACTTGAGGTAGTTGAGGGAGTGCCCTCTTATACCATAGTGTGACAATTTTACGTGGAGCAAGTCATGGTTAACTGTATCAAAAGCTTTACGTAAGTCAATGAAGATCCCCAGTGGGACTTCTTTTTTCTCTATTGCAGTGTATATATGTTCTAGCATGTGTATAATAGCATCATTAGTATTTTTATTAGGCCTGAATCCAAATTGGCAGGGGTTGAGTATGTTTTGGGAGATAAGGTAGGAGTAGATTCGTTTATGAATTAATTTTTCGAAGATTTTTGAGAGAGGGTGTAAGTTGGATATTGGCCTATAGTTATTCAACTCTGTTTGGTCTCCTCCTTTGTGGATCGGGGTGACCCTTGCTATTTTGAGTACTGTAGGGAAGGTGGAGGATTCAATGGATTTGTTAAAGAGTGTTGCAATGATTGGTGATAGCACTTGTGACACTTTTTTGTATATAAAGGGTGGTAAGGTATTTAAATCTCCTGCCTTGTTTTTTAGTGTGTTGATAATAAGGGAGACTTCGTATGGGTTAGTCGGAGCTAGGAACAGTGTGTTCGGGTAGTTGCCGGTGAGGTAGTCATTTGGTGGGGTATCTGAGCTTGGGATTTTATTGGCAAGGTTTTGTCCTATAGTGGAGAAGAAGTCATTGAGTCTGTTTGCTGTTTCTGTTGGTGGGAGTTGGGGTTCATCTGATTTTGCTAATTTTATTTCGCTATTTCGTGATATCTTTTTTGTTCCCAGAATTTCTGATAGGGTTTTCCAGGTCTTTTTTATATCACCTCGTAAGTTGGATAATCTGTTCTCATAATACAATTTTTTTGCCCTTCTTATCAGGCTGGTTAGGATTGACAAGTAACGTTTTGTTTGGTCTCTGGTTATGTGACCCATTCTGTACTGTTTTTCATATTGGTGTTTTGTATTTATGGATTTGAGAATGCTGGGTGTTAACCAGGGACTGTTCAGTCTCTTAGCTGTCATCTGTTTAGTTTTTTAGGGCAGTGCTTGTTATAGAGGTATTGGGTCTTTTTTAGAAAATTATTAATACATTCGTCAATATCTGTATAGATTTCTAGCTCAGTGTGCCAGTCAATGTTTGCTACTGCTGTTGTGAAGTTATTAATGGCTGCCTCATTGTGAAGTCTGAAGGTGACTTTAGTAGTGTCTTGGGGTAATTTACCAAGAGTTGTTATGAGAATAGTAGGGTAGTGGTCTGTGGTATTATCTGTAATTATGCCTGATTTTAAAGGGGATATGGTGTTGGTCCAGATGTGGTCAAGTAGGGAAACACTAGTCTCTGTAACTCTTGTAGGTTTTGTTACTGTTGGTAGCAACATACAGTTACTCATTGTGTTTGTGAATTCAGTAACGTGTGGGTCCTGGTCTTGCAGGAGATTTATATTGAAGTCACCTGAGAGTAGTAAGTGATCTTTGTTCATGCATGCATCAGTTATCATACTTCCTAGGTTTTGACTAAATTGGCTAATGTTTGACTGTGGAACTCTGTAGATGTTTATCAATGTGAGAGGTTTTTGTAGGTATTTGGATTTGAATTTGGCTATTATATATTCCCCATGTTCATCCCTTGTGCAAGTATTAGTGATACATTCTAGTTGGTCTGAGTAGTATATGGCTGTGCCACCCCCTTGTTGGTCTGGCCTACAGTTGTGTATGGCTGTGTAACCAGGAATGGCATAGACATCTGTACTATCAGGCTTTAGCCAGGTTTCAGTTAGTGTAATGATGGACATATTGGCATGTAAGGAATTTAGTAATGCTATGAGGTCATCGTAATGCTTGCTTAAAGATCTGATATTGTAGTTAAAGATAGTTATGTTGTTGTTGGCTCTGAGAAGTGCCTTTGATTGTTCTGCAGTGTAGTAATTACAGTAACTGTTTGATTCATTTAAGTCATTAAATAAGAGGTTGGTATCAGGATCAATGCTTGTAATCATAAGATTTGTAGTGAATCTATAGTTAGAATTAAGTATAAAACAAAGTAAATAGTCTTAAGCTAAAAAATAGCACCTGAATTATTTAACAAATAATATAAAATTAGAAGCGTCAGCCACTGAACCTGTTTGGTTACAGCTTCTCGAGGGCCGAGAAAAACTAATTTTGGGTGTGATTTACAGGGCCCCAAATCTTGATAGGAAGTGCAGTAAACTTCTATGGGACGAAATTCGTAAGGCATCTACATACGAAAATGTTGTGCTAATGGGAGATTTCAACTATAGACAGATTGACTGGAGCAATTTGACAGGAAATTTAGAGTCAGGTGACTTTCTTGATACGATCCAAGATTGTTTTTTAAAACAGTTTGTGACAGAGCCAACTAGGGGCAATAACCTCCTTGACTTGGTTCTTGCCAGTAGGGAAACACTAATTAAGTAAGTAAGTAAGTAAGTAAGTTTATTCAGGTATACACAAATACAGTTACATAGAATTATCATACATAGCAGCATATGTGTAGAGAACCTAGGATAACCCAAAAAAGTCAGACAGAGTGACTTATTTCCATTGGGGTCCTTAACCCTTAAACGGTCCAAAGAGATCGACGTTCAAATTCGTAGTGCTACAAAAGTAGATCTACTTTTTTTTACATATTTTCAAATATAACAAAAAAAAATGTAGATAAAAGTTTTTTTACACGTTTTCAAATGTAAAACAAAAAAAAGAAGATCTACATTTTTTTACATACTTTCAGATGTTGAAAAAACGTATATATACGTTTGGACCATTTAAGGGTTAATAATCTTGAGGTTAATGATGAGCTTGGGGAAAGTGATCACAAATCACTCAGTTTTAATATATCATGGAATTCCCCTAATAATGGCAATCAAGTCTCTGTCCCTGACTTTTGCTTGGCTGATTTCATAGGACTGAAAAATTACTTAGGTGGGCTGAACTGGAATGACCTGACTAAGGGTCAGGTAGGTGGTGATGGTTGCCGATATGATGCTTTCCAGGGCATAGTTCTAGCTGCTCAGTCAAATTATGTTCCAAATAGGGAAATCAGATCAAACAAAAATGATCCTAAATGGATGAACAATAGATTAAAATATCTGACTGGTCAAAAGAGAGGCATATATAGGCAAATCAAAAGAGGAGAGGGGCAATTAAGAAATCAATATATTCAGTTAAAGAGAGAAATAAAAAAGGGAATTAGAAAAGCAAAAAGAGATTATGAGGTTAAAGTTGCAAGAGAATCGAAAACTAACCCAAAAGGATTCTTTCAGGTATACAGAAGTAAGATCAGGGACAAGATAGGCCCACTCAAAAGTTCCTCGGGTCAGCTCACTGACATTGATAAGGAAATGTGTAGAATTATTAACACATGCTTCCTCTCAGTTTTTACACAGGAGGATACCAGCGATATTCCAGAAATGATAAATTATGTAGAACAGGACGATAATAAACTGTGCACGATTAGGGTCACAAGTGACATGGTCCTTAGGCAAATAGATAAATTAAAACCTAACAAATCCCCAGGTCCTGATGAACTGTATGCAAGGGTTCTAAAGGAATGTAAAGAGGAGCTTAGCAAACCTTTGGCTAATCTTTTCAACATATCACTACAAACTGGCATGGTGCCAGATAAGTGGAAAATGGCAAATGTGATACCTATTTTCAAAGCAGGTGACAGGTCCTTAGCTTCGAACTGCCGAGGCAGTTCATAGCCACCTTGAAAAGCATAAATTAATCAACGAATCTCAGCATGGTTTTACAAAGGGGCATTCCTGCCTTACGAATTTATTAACTTTTTTCACTAAGGTATTTGAGGAGGTAGATCATGGTAATGAATATGATGTTGTGTATATGGACTTCAGTAAGGCTTTTGTCAGGGTCCCACATCAGAGACTATTGAGGAAAATTAAGGCACATGGAATAGGAGGAGAAATTTTTTCCTGGATAGAGGCATGGTTGACAAATAGGCAGCAGAGAGTTTGCATAAATGGGGAGAAATCAGAGTGGGGAAGTGTCACGAGCAGTGTTCCACAGGGGTCAGTGTTGGGCCCCCTGCTGTTCACAATCTACATAAACGACATAGATGAGGGCATAAAGAGTGACATCAGCAAGTTTGCCGATGACACCAAAATAGGCCGTCAAATTCATTCTGACGAGGACATTAGAGCACTCCAGGAAGATTTGAATAGACTGATGCAGTGGTCGGAGAAGTGGCAGATGCAGTTTAATATAGACAAATGCAAAGTTCTAAATGTTGGACAGGACAATAACCATGCCACATATAAACTAAATAATGTAGATCTTAATATTACGGATTGCGAAAAAGAGATTTAGGAGTTCTGGTTAGCAGTAATCTGAAACCAAGACAACAGTGCATAAGTGTTCGCAATAAAGCTAATAGAATCCTTGGCTTCATATCAAGAAGCATAAATAATAGGAGTCCTCAGGTTGTTCTTCAACTCTATACATCCTTGGTTAGGCCTCATTTAGATTGTGCTGCACAGTTTTGGTCACCGTATTACAGAATGGATATAAATGCTCTGGAAAATGTACAAAGGAGGATGACAAAGTTGATCCCATGTATCAGAAACCTTCCCTATGAGGATAGACTAAGGGCCCTGAATCTGCACTCTCTAGAAAGACGTAGAATTAGGGGGGATATGATTGAGGTGTATAAATGGAAGACAGGAATAAATAAAGGGGATGTAAGTAGTGTGCTGAAAATATCTAGCCTAGACAGGACTCGCAGCAATGGTTTTAAGTTGACTCACGAAATCGTAATGACACGATTGCAAACAAACCATACCCCGGCCGGGATTGAACCCGCGGTCAGAGTCTCAAAACTCCAGCCCGTCGCGTTAGCCACTAGACCAGCTAGCCACAATAAGATTCGTCCAACTGGGTATATTTCTACACCATAGGAAGGTTGACCGCGGGTTCAATCCTGGCCAGGGTATGGTTTGTTTGCAATCGTGTCATTACGATTTCGTGAGTCATGTTGACGGCAGTGAAGGGACTTGAGCTAGAGTTCGTCACGGCCACGCTAGCTGGAGATTCGTCTGTAAAAACTTGCATTTGTGGTCACAGTGGTGCCTGTGCTAACCTTCCTATGGTGTAGAAATATACCTAGTTGGACGAATCTTATTGTGGCTAGCTGGTCTAGTGGCTAACGCGACGGGCTGGAGTTTTGAGACTCTCTGACCACGGGTCCAATCCCGGCCGGGGTATGGGATGGTTTTAAGTTGGAAAAATTCAGATTCAGGAAGGATATAGGAAAGTACTGGTTTGGTAATAGAGTTGTGGATGAGTGGAACAAACTCCCAAGTACAGTTATAGAGGCCAGAACGTTGTGTAGCTTTAAAAATAGGTTGGATAAATACATGAGTGGGTGTGGGTGGGTGTGAGTTGGACCTGATAGCTTGTGCTACCAGGTCGGTTGCCGTGTTCCTCCCTTAAGTCAATGTGACCTGACCTGACTAGGTTGGGTGCATTGGCTTAAGCCGGTAGGAGACTTGGCCCTGCCTCGCATGGGCCAGTAGGCCTGCTGCAGTGTTCCTTCGTTCTTATGTTCTTATGTTAGTATTATTAATTGTACTGCCTCATATTAATAATAGACTAAACAAAATTACATTTAAAAATGTATGTTTGTATCATAAATTGTGCTACCTCATGTTAATAACAGAGTAAAATATTAAATATTTGTAATCTACCACTCTTCACCTGTCTAGACTTAAGTATTCTTTAAGTATTAGGTTAAGCCTGCCTGAAATGCCTTGGCACGACAGTGGTTTTCTTTGTACTAATACAATTTTGAAATATACACATACAATGTAACCTTTACAAAGAAATAAAATTTTCATTTTGATTTTTACACTAATAAACTTACTATGGAGTCCTACTTTAATAATATCTAAATCTTAAGTAACTTTTAAGCCTCCCAGCATACATAAGAGGGATTACCAATAGACCCCTGGCTGTATTCAAGATAAGATAAGATAAGATTTCGTTCGGATTTTTAACCCCGGAGGGTTAGCCACCCAGGATAACCCAAGAAAGTCAGTGCATCATTGAGGACTGTCTAACTTATTTCCATTGGGGTCCTTAATCTTGTCCCCCAGGATGCGACCCACACCAGTCGACTAACACCCAGGTACCTATTTGCTGCTAGGTGAACAGGACAACAGGTGTAAGGAAACGTGTCGAAATGTTTCCACCCACCGGGAATCGAACCCAGGCCCTCCATGTGTGAAGCGGGAGCTTCAGCCACCAGGCCACCGGGCCACCCAGGCACTGGACAAGCACCTAAAGTCGGTACCTGACCAGCTGGGCTGTGGCTCGTACGTTGGATTGCGTGCAGCCAGCGGTAACAGCCTGGTTGATCAGGCTCTGATCCACCAGGAGGCCTGGTTACAGACCGGGCCGCAGGGGTGTTGACCCCCAGAACTCTCTCCAGGTAAACTCCAGGTATGACAAATTCCCCAAAATGCACTGCATAATTAACAATTTTCTTTTATGCCTACTTACTGTGTATACTCAAGGTTTTAGTATATGTTAACTACATTATTTGTACCACAAAGAAATAAAATCGTCTTATTAAATCATTAAGGTGTAGAAACACTGGTAATTTAATGGGGTTTAAAGGTTATCCAGTACAGCAGAGTCATCAAGTAACCTTTCACCATTATTATTATAATCATAACTAAGCACTAAACCCACAAGGGTCATACAGCACTGCAGGGAACCTTTCACTAACAATCAAGTACTAGGGGGAGAGAGCACAACTTTGTAGTACCCACAGTCAGTGGCCAGGCTTCAAACACCTTTTATTGTACAGCAATAAAGGAATGGAACAGACTACCCGCACATGTCAAAGCCAGTCATAGCATGAACCAGTTCAAGAAGACTGCCAAAAAGTGTCTGATGAATGAAGCAACAGAAAGGGAGGGGAATGATTTTCTATTTTTTAGCTAAAATACGTGTAAATTTTACCTTATCCCTAGTAATGACCCTCGTATTGTAGATAGTCGTAATGACCCTCGGGTAGTAGATAGTCTTAATGACCCTCGTATTGTAGTCTTAATGACCCTCGTGTAGTAGATAGTCTTTTTAGTATGATAAGATGTTATCTTCATTATAGAATAATAAGAAAATATTATAACCTTTATATTATAATAATAAGGTAAAAGGACCCCAATGGAAATAAGTCACTCTGTCTGACTTTTTTGGGTTATCCTAGGTTCTCTACACATATGCTGCTATGTATGATAATTCTATGTAACTGTATTGTGTATACCTGAATAAATTTACTTACTTACTTACTTACTTACTAAGAATATACTTTAATCAAGAACCTCAATAGAAATAGTCACTTTGCTACTATATACGATAATTAGTATAACTATTTATGTGTACTTATACCTGAATAAACTTACTAAATCCTTAAATATGATTACTATTATGATCAAAAAGAAGCGCTAAACCCTCTAGGGTCATACAACCCCCTTAAAAAAAAAAGTTTAAACTCAACATATATATGTGGGGTTAAATACATTTTTTAAGTGTACATCCCGTAATTTTAATGATGTTGAACCTCATCTGTAATATACATCATCTATTGAGTCAACTGGTGTTCCTTAATGTGTTCTTGGTGAATGTTCTCTTAGTTCTTCTGTGGACGTGTGGATGGCTCATTACTTTGTAATTTATTCATGATAGTGACCATGTATAGACGTGTAGATGGTTCATTATCTTTGAAACTTGGTCATTATTGTGACCAGATATAGACATGTAAAACTTTCATTATCTTTATAACTTGACCTATCAAAACTCTGGGGCTCACTCCCTGGACCCATTATGTACCTCTGTAATATTTTGACTACCGCCCATACCATAGGTATGGGGTACATAATACAGATATTAAACTAATGTTCATCAGGTTTGTTTTTTTTTCAACAAAAATATGCACTATGGTCAGTACAATACTCGTGTCCACCACTCACCTTCTTAACTCTTTTTCCAGTGCCGAGAGGAATTAAATACCCAGAACTTGGGTTTATACGTAAGAGAATATCAGTTTCCACAGAGGAATTAAGATAGATGAACGTTGATGGTGAGAGAACAATGATAGCGTCACTCCCGCTGCGTCACATGTCACACTAACACTCTCAACCTCCACCAAAACGTTTTAACCCGCGAGAAACATCTGTCCAAAGTTATTTCAATATGAATTTGTCTTTGTTTTTAGATAAGTAAATTATTTAGGTACAGATACCCATAACCACAATTATCACACGTAATAGCGTGTAAATTACCTTGGATAACCTCCTCCCCGCCCCCCCCCCCAAAAAAAAAAAAAGTTCGTTTAAGTTTATTGAGGTACACATATGCACAATTATCATATATAGTAACATGAGTAAATTATCTAGGAAAACCCCCCAAAAAAGTCGAAGGTTTTTATTTCCATTTGTATTTGAGTGGCCTGGCCCCACGTGCTAAATATGACACCTTATTTTCTAAGAATTATGCATATTTATTAAAATGGATTATTATTATTATTATTATAATCAAAAAGAAGCGCTAAGCCACAAGGACTCTACAGCGCTGCAGGGCAGGAAGGAAGCGAGGGCATCAGGTGGCAAAAGGGAGATGGATGAGTAATAGGTTACGGATAACAGTGGGGCAGTGGATGGTGAAAGGGTAAAGGGCAGCAAGAGACTGAACTAGAAAGGGCTGAGGGGAGTGCGAAAAGTATCATCAGAGTTTGTGGAGTAAATCAGTCGTTGTCAAGAAGTCAATGAGAGAGCCAGGATTAAAGGAGGGTCCATCAGCAAGAAGGGAAGGTAAAGAGATAGTAGAACGAAGACGACGTTGGAGGTAAATTCTGCATGCTCGTTGATAGAGAGGGCAGTCTAACAGAATGTGGCTAATCGATACTGGAACTTGACACTGCTCACAGAGAGGAACAGGGTGCCTCTCCATGAGATACCCATGAGTAAGACGAGTGTGACCAATGCAAAGGCGGGAGAGAGTGGTCTCCCAACCTCGGCACTGATGACAAGAAGACGGCCAGTAACCTATGCTCGGTTTAATAGAATGAAGTTCTATGACTTCGAACAGGCGATAAATGACATGCCCATGCACTCTGCCCCAGGGCCAGACTCATGGAACTCTGTGTTCATCAAGAACTGCAAGAAGCCCCTATCACGAGCCTTTTCCATCCTATGGAGAGGGAGCATGGACACGGGGGTCGTCCCACAGTTACTAAAAACAACAGACATAGCCCCACTCCACAAAGGGGGCAGTAAAGCAACAGCAAAGAACTACAGACCAATAGCACTAACATCCCATATCATAAAAATCTTTGAAAGGGTCCTAAGAAGCAAGATCACCACGCATCTAGAAACCCATCAGTTACACAACCCAGGGCAACATGGGTTTAGAACAGGTCGCTCCTGTCTGTCTCAACTATTGGACCACTACGACAAGGTCCTAAATGCACTAGAAGACAAAAAGAATGCAGATGTAATATATACAGACTTTGCAAAAGCCTTCGACAAGTGTGACCATGGCGTAATAGCGCACAAAATGCGTGCTAAAGGAATAACAGGAAAAGTCGGTCGATGGATCTATAATTTCCTCACTAACAGAACACAGAGAGTAGTCGTCAACAGAGTAAAGTCCGAGGCAGCTACGGTGAAAAGCTCTTATGGAAAATTTTCTAGGGTGCTTACCTGTATGTACCTCAACATTATATACATACCAGTAATCTCATTGGGAGACAATCATATTGTTTACCGTAGTCACCCCGTGTAGACATGTGAGAAAACTTAACCACCCCTGGTCGCACCAAGTGGTCCCCTCGACCTCACAATCTTATCCATATCTATCCGAGACCAGTATGGATTGGGTAGCACCCACAAGTACGGTGCTACTAATTAATTGTGGACTGTATAGATTATATTAGTTTAGCTGAATGAAGGGGAGGGGGGTAGGATACACCTGGATACATCCGTCAAGGAAAACATTTGTACATAATCCCACTACTTACCAGATGTTCTCTGGTGGTCACTTGATGTAGCTGGATCACTCATAACCTATCTAATTATAACATACCACCACTGGCCAGTCTAAGGTTGCTATAACTAGAAGGGTTACTTAACTGTGGGTGATTGATATTCCTCATTTCTTGATTCACCATCTCATTTTCGATGTCCTGCTACACCGACACGATTCTCATTCCAGCAGGACGAGGTATCCGCTGGTTTGTCCTGCTTTAGACGTCGTGACTCAAGGAGTTTCCCTTTCCTCGTCTCGTTAACAACGAGGTCTAGCGTGTTCACTCGGAGCAAACGACTTATTTCACTTCACATATTCTCTTAACTTAGCGTTATTATCCTTAATTACATTACAATTCACAAGACGATTTAATGACTCAAATTATTATACACATTAGAGATCACTCCATTAAGATCTGAGACCGATGAGTGATGATTAAACCAAGGGTAATTTTCCCGGGGCTCAGTCCAGGACGACGCGTCAGTCACCCCCGGTCCTACCCGTAATCACCTTTTACCACTCTATTATCGTGGTCCCGTAAATCACGTTCCCTCACTCTCCACTAGGAACAGTCACGACACTTCCTATTACGAAATGAGGCCTATATTAATCCTTAGGCCGCCGTGAATGCCAATTTCGTGGTACCATGCCTTTTCCGCTTCCTCTCCACCTTCAAAACAAACCCGCCCCTCCCCCCCGCACATCCGCGCATGCGCAAAGGGAGCTCTTGGTTCTACTCTTATTTTCAAATACATTTTTGACCCATATAGACACATTAAACACCTATTAGGCACTATAGTTTCGGAAAATTAAAAAATTTTCCACACTGCGGCCGGGCGGAGGTCGTTGCTAGACGACTTACATAATGTGGAGTACAATTTTTTCCATCTTCACTGGCCACCCATATTTATTGAACTCTCAAAATGGACTAATTGGTGTTCCATTCTCTCAGGGGCATAAGCCTATGCTCCCTGGATTAAGTTATTGGGCATACTGGAATTTTGAGACTTTACCAATAACAAGTCTCTCAGTATCCCAAGTCAGCCCCAGCACATTACTGCATATAGGCACCAACTCCATGGCCATCCATATTTATTGAACCCTCAAAATGGACTAATTAGTGTTCCATTCTCTCAGGGGCATAAGCCTATGCTCCCTGGATTAAGTTATTGGGCATACTGGAATTTTGAGACTTTACCAATAACAAGTCTCTCAGTATCCCAAGTCAGCCCCAGCACATTACTGCATACAGGCACCAACTCCATGGCCATCTATATTTATTGATCCCTCAAAATGGACTAATTGGTGTTCCATTCTCTCAGGGGCATAAGCCTATGCTCCCTGGATTAATTTATTGGGCATACTGGAATTTTGAGACTTTAACAATAACAAGTCTCTCAGTATCCCAAGTCAGTCCCAGCACATTTCTTCATTATTTCATTAACCCCTTCACATATCCTCATTAGTTCCTCTTCAGTTGACGTCACACCCGGAAATTGTCCACATAAGATTATTTACCCAATTACTTCGCTCAGTGGACCGCCTGTGCACTTAAGGTGTGCATTTATCGTCGCCTGAAGTAAGAACAATTTATTATTTAACTGCTTATTAATTATATCATTATAAGCAGTCAACAATTTTGGTGTCTTGCTCAGTTCGCAGAGCTGGGTCCTTTAACTGTCCATACGCCATCCTATAATTAGTAGGTAATTCTGGACGGTCAAGCTTCCACGGAAGTCGCACCCAGTAATGTCCAGATTCACATTTAACATCCTTCAGGTATTGTTCCTGAGTAAAGGAATCATTTGGACTTTCCTCATTTACATTAATCCCTATGCTGTCCAGCTCCCACAAATTAGACTGGTTCAACATCATTCTCGATAGAAGAATACTTGTACTGGGTTGACCTTTCATGAGTAAGACACCGTGACCGTATTCACTACTTCCTCTAGTCATTATTACTAGGCGGTAGTCTGCCATATATTACATGGCCCGTACCAGTGTTGAGGAGAGTGACGCCGTATGGTTTTGGATTTATGCCCTTTATCCTGAATTTTTACATCCAACACCGGCAAGGCTACCTCAGCTAGGCCATCATTATTGCCATTAGCTGCAACCTTTACATCAGTCACTGTAGTGTCAGGGTTATTAACATTATCATTATTGTCACCATTATTATAAGAATCACATACAACCCTGCACATAACTGTATGGTGCTTTCCCTTGTTGCATTGATAGCAACTGTTCAATTTGGTATGACAATCCTTTACATTATGATTGTCTAGACATCTGATAAATCTGTCAAGTTCTTTCATTCTTTCCACTTTAATATCCCATGAATTACAGGCATTACAATTTTTAGTGAAATGAGTACCCTGGCAGAAGAGGCAGTCTCTCTTTTCCTTGCCTGACCTCTTATTAACTGGGTTACACTTACTGAAGTACTTATTCCTCTTACCTTGATGTGAGGAACCACTATTACTGATTCCTGACTTGATATGTGCCTATTTAACTCTTAACTATGATTATTACCACTGGGATTATTTTTCCCTTTTGAGACTTGACAGATACTTCAGAGTCATTATGTGTTATATCCTTAGAACTGTTTGGCTGACTGGTCTGCAATTGAACAATTAATTCCTGCCGACCTAGTCTGATTTCCTCCAGACCGTACTATGGAGGTTTTGGCAAACACACCCTTTGCATTAATAGGTTGATCAACTGCCTGGCTTACACCCTTTAATTTATTCAAAGCCTTACTTTTACAAGACAGTTTTTCTTCCAATTCGTAATGTTGATTAATTAAAACATTCATTTCCATTCCATCTGTACAATTCTCTAGCAGATCTCTTTCACAGTCTTTAAACCACAATTTGTACCAATCAAATCTACTCTCTAAAGCATCTAAATATAACTTTAATTCATTAGGGTTCACGGTTCTTTGATTCACTAAATCAAATGCCTTCGTCACATGGCTTTTAATAGCCTGTAATGATGCTTTCATTACTCTAAAATTCACGGACTTGTCAGCCACATTAACTCCATTAGATCCAGTCATGGTTAGAGAATTATTAATCACTGATTATACAACTTAAGTAGGCGCCTTATAAGAGTAATTCTTGCACTTTACTCTTGTATATCCTAGCCACACATGTGCTAGCAATTAATTGGGCTAATTGTCATCCATCACACGATCGATTAAACTTGTGCACCCTACACCCACTTCCTTCAATCAGTCACTTAATTATTAAGTAATTAATTCAATTAATTTTTTCACTGATTGCACCCGGTTCTCGAAGGACCAACGGGCAGATATGGAAAATTTTCTAGGGTGCTTACCTGTATGTACCTCAACATTATATACATACCAGTAATCTCATTGGGAGACAATCATATTGTTTACCGTAGTCACCCCGTGTAGACATGTGAGAAAACTTAACCACCCCTGGTCGCACCAAGTGGTCCCCTCGACCTCACAATCTTATCCATATCTATCCGAGACCAGTATGGATTGGGTAGCACCCACAAGTACGGTGCTACTAATTAATTGTGGACTGTATAGATTATATTAGTTTAGCTGAATGAAGGGGAGGGGGGTAGGATACACCTGGATACATCCGTCAAGGAAAACATTTGTACATAATCCCACTACTTACCAGATGTTCTCTGGTGGTCACTTGATGTAGCTGGATCACTCATAACCTATCTAATTATAACATACCACCACTGGCCAGTCTAAGGTTGCTATAACTAGAAGGGTTACTTAACTGTGGGTGATTGATATTCCTCATTTCTTGATTCACCATCTCATTTTCGATGTCCTGCTACACCGACACGATTCTCATTCCAGCAGGACGAGGTATCCGCTGGTTTGTCCTGCTTTAGACGTCGTGACTCAAGGAGTTTCCCTTTCCTCGTCTCGTTAACAACGAGGTCTAGCGTGTTCACTCGGAGCAAACGACTTATTTCACTTCACATATTCTCTTAACTTAGCGTTATTATCCTTAATTACATTACAATTCACAAGACGATTTAATGACTCAAATTATTATACACATTAGAGATCACTCCATTAAGATCTGAGACCGATGAGTGATGATTAAACCAAGGGTAATTTTCCCGGGGCTCAGTCCAGGACGACGCGTCAGTCACCCCCGGTCCTACCCGTAATCACCTTTTACCACTCTATTATCGTGGTCCCGTAAATCACGTTCCCTCACTCTCCACTAGGAACAGTCACGACACTTCCTATTACGAAATGAGGCCTATATTAATCCTTAGGCCGCCGTGAATGCCAATTTCGTGGTACCATGCCTTTTCCGCTTCCTCTCCACCTTCAAAACAAACCCGCCCCTCCCCCCCGCACATCCGCGCATGCGCAAAGGGAGCTCTTGGTTCTACTCTTATTTTCAAATACATTTTTGACCCATATAGACACATTAAACACCTATTAGGCACTATAGTTTCGGAAAATTAAAAAATTTTCCACAGCTCTGTTCCACAAGGCACAGTACTCGCTCCCATCTTGTTCCTCATCCTTATATCCGACATAGACAAGGATGTCAGCCACAGCACCGTGTCTTCCTTTGCAGATGACACCCGAATCTGCATGACAGTGTCTTCCATTGCAGACACTGCAAAGCTCCAGGCAGACATCAACCAAATCTTTCAGTGGGCTGCAGAAAACAATATGAAGTTCAACGATGAGAAATTTCAATTACTCAGATATGGTAAACATGAGGAAATTAAATCTTCATCAGAGTACAAAACAAATTCTGGCCACAAAATAGAGCGAAACACCAACGTCAAAGACCTGGGAGTGATCATGTCGGAGGATCTCACCTTCAAGGACCATAACATTGTATCAATCGCATCTGCTAGAAAAATGACAGGATGGATAATGAGAACCTTCAAAACTAGGGAGGCCAAGCCCATGATGACACTCTTCAGGTCACTTGTTCTATCTAGGCTGGAATATTGCTGCACACTAACAGCACCTTTCAAGGCAGGTGAAATTGCCGACCTAGAAAATGTACAGAGAACTTTCACGGCGCGCATAACGGAGATAAAACACCTCAATTATTGGGAGCACTTGAGGTTCCTAAACCTGTATTCCCTGGAACGCAGGAGGGAGAGATACATGATTATATACACCTGGAAAATCCTAGAGGGACTAGTACCGAACTTGCACACGAAAATCACCCACTACGAAAGCAAAAGACTTGGCAGACGATGCACCATCCCCCCAATGAAAAGCAGGGGTGTCACTAGCACGTTAAGAGACCATACAATAAGTGTCAGGGGCCCGAGACTGTTCAACTGCCTCCCAGCACACATAAGGGGGATTACCAACAGACCCCTGGCAGTCTTCAAGCTGGCACTGGACAAGCACCTAAAGTCAGTTCCGGATCAGCCGGGCTGTGGCTCGTATGTTGGTTTGCGTGCAGCCAGCAGCAACAGCCTGGTTGATCAGGCTCTGATCCACCAGGAGGCCTGGTCTCAGTCCGGGCCGCGGGGGCGTTGACCCCCGGAACTCTCTCCAGGTAAACTCCAGGTAAACCGAGCAGAGTTGACCAACGTTGTTGCCAACGGGTGCGAAGGTGGGTAGCTATTGCAGCAAAATAGTCCAGAAATGGAACACCTCGATAGGAAATTGGTAGGTCATGTACTGCTGACCGCGCAGCAGTGTCTGCCTGTTCATTGCCCTGTACGTCGACATGACCAGGGACCCAACAAAAAACAATATCTTTATGTTTGGTAGAGATACGGCGTAGCCAAAGTTGGATACGGAGAACTAGGGGATGAGATGTATCAAATTTTCGTATAGCCTGTAGAGCACTAAGGCAGCACTTATTCGTATCGCATAGATGCGATACGAATAAGTGCTGCAAGAATGGCATACAGTTCAGCAGTAAAAATGCTAGCTGAAGATAGTAAATGTCCCCGCACGATGCTGTCCGGAAACACTGCTGCGAATCCGACGCCGTCTGAAGGCTTAGAGCCATCTGTGTACACAGCGGTGGCATGAGAATGGGAGTGGAAGTGATCAAGAAAAAGAGAGCGGGAAGCCACTGTAGGCAGTTGAGCTTTCGAGCAAGGGAGTGAGAAAGAACAGACCCGAACAGCTGGAACTTCCCAGGGGGGTAGGGAAAAGTGAGATGCTACATGAACATATAAAGGTGGTAACTGAAGGGAAGACAAGAGTGAATGTAGGCGAAGAGAAAAGGGAGGGAGCAAACAGGGGCGGCGAACGAATAAAGAATGTCTACTAATATCGGTGACCATTCTATAAATGGAAGGATTGTGTAGATCGTGAGAGCGTACATAGTAGCGAAGGCAATGGGCATCACGGCGATCAGACAAGGATGGAACATTCGCTTCTGTATAGAGGCTCTCAACAGGGGAAGAGCGAAAAGCACCAAGGCACAAACGTAATCCTTGGTGATCGATAGAGTTAAGGCTAGAGAGAGTAGCAGGAGAGGCTGCGGAATAAATCTGGTCACAATAATCGAGTTTCGATAAAACGAGGGCTGAATGTAGGCGAAGCAGAGTTCGACGATCAGCTCCCCAGGAAAGATGAGCAAGGGTTTTAAGAAGGTATAGCCGGCTGTGACAAGTTGCCTTCAGAGAGGTTATGTGAGGTTTCCAGGATAACCGACGATCAAAGAGAAGGCCTAGAAAAATGACTGTATCACGTTCGGGGATACGGGAGCCATAGAGCTACAAAGGATGATCGGAGATAACAGAGCGTCTAGTGAAAGTAATTTGGTGAGTTTTGGTACTTGAAAATTTAAACCCATGCGTGGTGGCCCAAGTGGAAACACGGTCGACCGGATGCTGGAGAGAAACTGCAATAAGATGACAGTCAGCGCCTGCACAAGCAATAGCGAAGTCATCAACATAGAGTGATGACCAAATATTGGGTGGAAGAACAGAGGCCAAATCATTTATAGCAAGGAGAAAAAGTGTTGTGCTTAGAACACATCCCTGAGGGACACCTTCAGCTTGGACGAAGTCCGGGGAAAGAACATTATTGACTCGAACACGGAAATGTCTGTCAGTTAAAAAGTTCTTAAGGAAGGATGGTAGATTGCCTCGGAGGCCTAAGGAATGGGCCTGGGCCAAAATATTATACCTCCAAGTTGTGTCATATGCCTTCTCAAGGTCAAAAAATATGGCAATAACTGAGTGATTATTCGCAAAGGCATTACGAACATACGTATCCAAGCGTAGTAAGGGGTCTATGGTAGAACGTCCCTTACGAAAGCCATATTGACTAGCGGAGAGACTGTTGTGTGTCTCTAAATACCACATTAAACGTCGATTTACGAGACGTTCCATCACTTTGCAAACTGCACTAGTAAGAGCGATGGGGCGATAGTGGGAGGCATCATGTCCTGAAGTACCCGGTTTGCGGAAAGGGAGAACAATGGTAGATTTCCACAGCTGGGGAAGAACTCCTTGTGCCCAAATAAGATTGAAGAGCTGTAAGAGGACTACAAGGGCTGACCGATGTAAATGTTGTAACATACGAATATGAATGTCGTCAGGCCCAGCTGCCGATGATCAGCAAGCTGAGAGCGTTGCCTCCAGTTCTTGAAGTGTAAAAGGCACATTATACTGTTCTTCTCTGAGAGAAGAAAAGTCCAAGGGTACTAACTCTCTGGCAGACTTTGAGGAAAGAAACGAGGGGCATAGATGGAGCCCTCGGGAAATACGGACCAGATGTGTGCCAAGTTCAATGGCAACGTCGAGAGGGTTTGCTACATCAACACCAGCGACCCGTAGAATGGGAGCCGGGTCAGGAGAGTATTTACCACTCAATTTCCTCACTTTTTTCCAGACTGCACTCATAGAAGAAGCAGAGGTGATGGTGGAAACATAGTCTCGCCAACAAGTGCGTTTAGCTTCACGGATGACACGGCGAGCGATCGCACGCTTCTGCTTAAAATCAAGAAGTCTCTCAGCGGTTCTATTGTACCGGTACCTGCCCCATGCAGCACGTTTCAAACGTACTGCACGAGCACAAGCAGGAGACCACCAAGGCACGCACTTCTGAGAATGCCTGCCTGAGGTTTGGGGTATAGAATGAGAAGCTGCGGTATAAACTGACGTCGAGAAGATGTGTAGGAGCTCATCAATGGAGGATGAAGAAGGAACCTCACTAAAAGCAGTGAGGTGTGAGTAAAGATCCCAATTTGCCCGATCAAATTGCCAGCGAGGGCTACGGAAAGGTGGTGAATAGGAAGGAGAAGTAAGAATGATCGGAAAATGATCGCTGTCATGTAAGTCTGGTAGAACAGACCAGGTGAAGTCTAGTGCAGTGGAGGAAGAGCAGACTGATAGATCGATGCAAGAGAGAGTATGAGTATGAGGATCAAAATGGGTGGGAGTACCCGTATTTAAAACATGGAGGGGGTGAGAGGCGAGAAAAGCCTCCAACTGGATGCCACGTGAGTCACAATGAGACCCATCCCCCCCAGAGGAAATGGTGGGCATTAAAATCACCAAGTAACAGAAGTGGTGGTGGTAAGGATGAAACAAGAAAGGCAAAGTCTGGGATAGAAAATGCTCGAGAAGGAGAGAGATATAAAGAACATATTGTAAACCACTTATTCAAGTGGATACGGGCTGCAGTGTAATGCAGCGAAGTATGGACAAATAGTTGACAGTACGGAATATCATTGTGTAGAAGAAGGGCACTTTCATTAAAGGTCCCATCTGAGAAAGGATCCGAAGAATACAATAAATTATAGCCTGAGATAGGTTGGAAAACAGCCGAGTGTAATTTTGGTTCTTGTAAGCAAGCACCAACAGGGGAAAACCTGGAAAGCAACATCTGAAGCTCACCCCGATTACCCCTGAGGCCGCGGATATTCCACTGTAAATAGGCCATGATTGGCAATGAAGAAAATACCAGGAATCTGTAGGTAAAGGCACCTACGGACTAGAGGGGTTAGAAAAGTCAACGTGTGGTGGCATTGGAAGACGTTCAAGCAGCGAAGGAACGGAGCGTTGCGAAGAATGGGGTTGTGAAGATGGAGGAGAGGGAAGAGAAGGAACAGGAAGTGAATCAGTGTCCATTGAAGGTTTAGTCTCTGCAATATATTCTGAAATGGCTTCAAGTGTTTCTGAATTCAAAGATGTATGAGAGACCATATTTGAGATAGAAGGAGGAGGGTGAGTAAAGATTGGGACAGTAATGGACTGTACCAAAGTAGAGGGGGAATAAAGAGTGTAAGGGACTGGAGATGAAGTGTGGGGGGGGGACAGAAGAGGCAGAAACCTGGGAGGTGGCAGAATAGGGAGAAACTTGGGAGGGGACGGGGGTGGAAGGCATAGTACGAGGAGGAGGGTGAATCTCCACACTTGTAATAGAGCCAGAGAGAGGGGAAGAACTAGGTACAGAGACTGGAAAGGTAAAGTGTGGAGGTGGAAGAAGGGAAGGAATGGGCAAAGAAGATTTGAGCAATGTGGATTTTTTGGACTTCTGAGTAGAGGGGCGATTGGTATTAGGTGTCGTACGAGGTCTTGTCGATACTGGGGCTTGTGAGGAAGGACGCGAAGATGTGAGAACAGACTGAGTTGTAGTCGGGACGTCAGAGCCAAGGACAGCAAAAGGGTTAGATGCCATAGTGGCTATGGGAGGGGTAACAACAGAGGAGGCTGCAGAAGATGGGACCCCAGAAGTGGGGGGATGTTTGGAAACACGAGAATAAGAAACACGGGGTAGTCTCCCTTGGAGGCGGAGATGAGTAACTGCCATAGCATAAGGGAGACCTTCTGCCTCTCTGAGGCAACGGATTTCACGTTCATTTAAGTAGACCTGGCAACGGCGGGAGTACGAAGGGTGAGCTTCATTACAATTAAGGCAAGATGGAGGTTGACTGCAAGATGTATTAGAATGGTCGTCGGCACCACAGACTGGGCATTCGGCCATAGATCTGCAATATTTCGCTGGGTGATCAAAACGCCAGCAATTTCTACATTGTTGCGGTGTAGGTATCACCTTTCGAACTTGTAACCTATGTCCCGCGACATATACAGAGGACGGGAGTTCTCGGCTGTCAAAAGTTAAACGAGCTACATTGCAAGGGTAATGTCTCCGCCCCCGGGCAGGAAGGACATAAGTGTCTACTTTGAGGATTGGGAGATCCTGGAGTTCCAGCTGTTCAAAAATGTCATTGCCACATGACTGGAAATTCTGTTGGACTATGGTATGGGGCAGAATGACAGTACCACTACAAGAATTGAGAGAAAGATGTTTTTTAATAGTGATATGAGTAGTATCGATATTCGAAAGTTGAGAAAGATCATGAGCTTGGGTAGCATTCTGGACAGTGACGATGCGCATACCGCTCTTGAGAGCATGAAATGAAATATCTCTACCAACATGACGCAGGAGCGCTTTGCCAATACTATGGTCAGAAAGGTAGGCAGAAGAAGAAGTCGGTCTTAAAGTAAAGAATTTAGTCCATTGTGTGGTCCAAAACTGAGCGTGGAGAGGGAGTGCTTGACGTGTCGGTCTTTTCCGAGTAGAATGGGAAGGTAACGAAGGAGCATCATCAGGAGATTGACATTGGAGTTTAGGAGTAGGACCGGAGTTGGTCCGGCGTGAAATGGGCGGGCGATTCGAAAATTGCCGTACCGTAGAGGGAGAAGCCGGAAGCATGGTCAAAGGAGAGCGGAGTTCAGACAAATCGAAGGAGTCAGTCGAAGCCCCGGTACCTGAAGCGGGTGAGGAAACAGCACCAGCAAGAGGTACAGGGGCATTAGGAGTGTCCGAAGAGTGGTCTAAACGCAAGGCAGGGTCAGAATGGGGTGCGGTATCAAGAAGGGGCCCGGGGGTAGTGGGTTCATGGACTAGGGCTGCCATGGTTAGGTTACTCCTTTGCTTTTTGTTTTTAAGAAAAAAAAAGAAAGAAGAAAAGAAAATAAAAATAAAAAAAAGAATAAAAAAAAGGGGGGAGCGGGGAGGAATAGTTCCCAGGAGGAATGAAAGGGCCAGAAATCTCCCTCCGCGCCCAAGAGGACCTCAGCACCACTAGTAACGCAGATGCAGCATGGAACCCGTGCCATACCCTACCCTTCATGCCAGTAAACCAGCAATCCGGGATAGCAACCTCACATCTGCCGAGCTACCTCGGTGGACAAAAGAGAGGGCGGCCGGATATCCGCCACAAAGCATACCTCCTTCGGCCACCACCCCTGGAATCCGAAAGGTGACTTCCAGAGATACACCCGTCGCCCGAAAGACACCCAAAGCTACTCCGGGATACCGGAGAGGGATCGGGACATCCCCAGGCAATCCAGATTCCACGGCAAACTACGCCACCGCCAAGAACCTCAATGGAATGGGATGGACCCCGGTGTCCTTTCCCCTACCTAGGAACTAGCGTGCCTGTGGGAGAAATCCCAAAGGCCAAAAAGAGGAAGGGCAAAAGGGAGGGGTGAGGAGGAGGAGGAGGAATGGAAAAAGGGGAGGATGGGGAGGATGGGATAGGGGAGGGAAGAATGGGGGGTAATTAGGTTCGGTCTGAGGAAGAAGACCGACAGGGCTAATTCCTCAGACCAAGAGCCTCTTCACCACGCCAAGGAGCCCCCCTTGAAGAGGTTATTAAAATGGAACGTATTTATTTATGGAGGGTGAGCAACATCGAGGCCACATAGCAATATATCGAATGCAAATTTGAAATAAAGTCAATCTGTCTGACTTTTTTGGGTTACCCTGGCTAAAGCTCTCGCTTCACACACAGAGGGCCCGGGTTCGATTCCCGGCGAGTGGAAACATTTCGACACGTTTCCTTACACCTGTTGTCCTGTTCACCTAGCAGCAAATAGGTACCCGGATGTTAGTCGTCTGGTATGGGTCGCAGCCTGGGGGACAAGATTGAGAACCACGATGGAAATAAATTAGACAGTCCTCGATGACGACCTGACTTTCTTGGGTTATCCTGGGTGGGTAACCGTCCGGGGTTAAAAATCCGAACGAAATCTTATCTTATCATATGCTGCTATGTATGATAATCTATGTAAATGTATTTGTGTATACCTTAATAAACTTACTAAAATAAAGAGGAGACTTGCCCTGTAGCTCATCATTAAGACAATACCAGACACAAAAATCTCTATGACATTCCTCGTGTCCGTCTAAACCTCTACAAAAATTTGATATACATAAAAGGGTCTAAAATCTGGAACTCCTCCCCATTATCAGCTAACCAAATGAAAACCACCCAATTCTCTTTTTTTTTATCATGAACACATCCAAAACTATACATGTATAGTATTACTCTCGTTATCCGTAATTCCCCAATTTACACTTACACTCACCCAAATGACTGTAAACATAAAATTTTTAATGTATAGTTATTGCCTATTAATAAATCTTAAGTTAGTTTTAAGTTTGCCTAAGATACTCCTCCAATATATGATTTTTAATAGAAACAATGTATCATGCCAAGACAAATCCAATCCCATTACTAAATTTGCCCACCATTACTGTACAAGCGAGCGGCCCATATCCTTTCGCATGCTATTTCATTACTTTTTAACAAGTCACTAGAAACTAGCACCTTCCCGAAACTACTCAAGACGACAAGGGTTACACCAATACATAAAGGTGGTGACCCTACAGATTTAAACAACTATAGGCCAATATCAAACTTATCATTGCTATCCAAAATCTTTGAGAAACTCGTGCACAGGAGACTATATTCATTTATAATGGCACAAAACATACTCAACCCCTGCCAATTTGGATTCAGGAAAAATAAAAGCACTAATGATGCAATCATAAAAATGCTAGATCTGCTTTACACAGCATTGGAAAATAAGGAATATCCACTAGGAATTTTTATTGACCTAAGAAAAGCTTTTGACACAGTAGACCACGGCATCCTACTCCACAAACTTGACCATTATGGTATAAGAGGCCATGCGCTTGCATATTTCAAATCTTACCTTACTAATAGGTATCAGTATGTCACCATTAAAGACACAGCATCAACAACACAGCCACTTGATACTGGAGTTCCGCAGGGAAGTGTCCTTGGTCCCCTGCTCTTCCTCATATACATCAATGATCTTCCAAACGTATCTCAACACCTGAACCCCATTCTCTTTGCTGACGACACGACTTATGTCATCTCTCACCCTAATCTTGCCACCCTCAACACCATTGTTAATGAGGAGCTGATCAAAATATCGACTTGGATGACAGCCAATAAACTTACGCTTAACACTGACAAAACCTACTACATTATGTTTGGTAGCAGAGCAGGAGATGCGCAAATTAACATTAAGATCGACAACACTCTAATTGCCAGGCATAATGAGGGCAAATTCCTAGGCCTATACCTCGACAACAACCTGAACTTCAGCACCCATATCCAACATAACCAAAAAAGTATCCAAAACGGTTGGGATCCTCTCCAAGATACGATACTACGTGCCGCAAACTGCCCTTCTCACACTATACCATTCACTTATATATCCATACCTCACCTATGCTATCTGTGCTTGGGGTTCAACTGCAGCAACACACCTAAAGCCAATAATAACCCAACAAAAAGCCGCAGTAAGAATAATCACTAAATCCCATCCCTGGCAACACCCCCCCCCTCTTCATAGATCTAAACTTACTCCCTGTTCAGTACATCCACACTTACTACTGTGCAATCTACATCTACAGGACCTTAAATTCCAATATTAACCTTGACCTAAAATGCTTTCTTGATAGTTGTGACAGAACCCACAGGCACAACACCAGACACAAACATCTCTATGACATTCCCCGTGTCCGACTAAACCTATACAAAAATTCAATGTATGTCAAAGGCCCTAAAATCTGGAACACCCTACCTGAAAATTCTAAAACTGCAGACACATTCATCACCTTCAAAACTACCATCAGAAAACATCTTATCTCCCTGATACACCCTGTCAACTAATTACACGAATACCACCTGGTGGTTAACACTTGCACTCACTCACCCATTTGACCATAAACAGAAATATCAATCTCAATCTCAAAATAATGAATCTTAACTAGTCATAAGTTGGCCTGTGATACTCCAATACTGAAACTATGTATAGTGCCAAAACAAAAGCATTCACATTGCTAAACTCACAAACTAGTATTTAGTCACTTAGCCATAATACCAACTTACCTCATAATTTTGTAATATTTTAAACTTAAGATTTAATTTAAGTCTACCCGAAATGCCTAGCCATGCTAGGTGTTCTTGTGGTACACTCTGTAATTATTATTTTACTACATGTAAACCACACAATAACCAAATTCTGTAAACTCAGCATTGTAATCCTTATAGAGAATAAACTTTGAATTGAATTGAATTGAATTAAGCAACGTTGGGTTTGGCTAGTACTTTGAATGGGTGACTGCATGAGAACACTGAAAGTTGCTAGCATCAACCTTTTCAAGGACCCCATTGGAATTAAGTCACTTTGTCTGGCATTCTTGGGTTATAGGTAATCTACACATATGCTGCTATGTATGATAATTTATGAAACATTATTATTATAATCATGGGGGAGCGCTAAACCCATCAGATTATACAGAGCTTTTGGGGGTGGGGAAAGAAGGCATTCAGAAATTAATTCAGGGAAGTGGAGCATAGATCCAATTTCCTAGATCAAGAGCCCCTCACCAGCATCAAGGAAACTCCTCTGAAGGATTTATGTAATTATTTATGTGTACCTGTACCTGAGGCAATGGGTCTATAATGAGAGGTGTCTTGACTAGATACCCGACTTTCAAAATGGATCATTATTATAATCATGGGGAGCGCCAAACTCGGAGGGATTAAACAGCTCCTTGGGGGGGAGGGGGGGATGGAAGGTACTCAGGCTCAATGCAGGGAACTGGAGCACAGATCTAATTCCCTAGATGATGAGCCCTTCACCAACGTTAAGGAACCTCCCTTGAGGGGTTTCATAACAGAATGTCGACTGTTGCTCTCCAGTGAAAAGGAATCTCCTATGAAGCAAATCTGATTAAAGGAAGACTGGTGTTGAAGCATCTGAACATTGATATCATGTCATCAGGTCCAGCTGCTGTTGGATGGCATTCAGATAACATCAGTGTGAGAGGAACATTTTCAGGTTTGGTGGTGAAGACAAAATCTGGTGGAGTGGACTCTTGCTCAGGTTTGTGTTGAAGAAATGAGGGGGATAAGTGTAGCCCCTGAGAAATATGAACAATCTGTTGCCCCTCCCCCTTTAAAAAAAAAAAAAAAGAGAGAAAAGTGCTAAATTTGTATGGGGCCATACAGGGACTGCATCAAGGAGAGTTTTGGAGGCTGAAGCTCCCACATAAAAATAATAATGCTGCTTCAAAAGTCTAGCATCCCTTCCAACAGGATAACCACCGCTAAGCCCTTCTGATACAGAAATTTTGGCACAACCCTTGGGGTCATATAGTGTTTGGGAAATGGAAGGCATTCTGGATTAATTTGAAGGGGAGAAAAAATCTAGTTCCTTAGATCAAGAGCCTCTCACCAACATCAATTCTCAAAGTAATGTCCAATCACTGTGGTAGCTTCAAAAGGGTCTGCTATGTTTTTGCCAGCAAAGGTAAGAAGAGACAGGACAGGACCTTATAACTTTCATATTTTTTTCTCCAGACTGTACACATAGAGGTAGTGGCATTTAGTGAACATGTAAGCACACCTACAAGTTCATTTAGTTATCTATATACATGTAACTTGATGTCTGTGCACCCTCACTTGTTTGTAAGTTAGGAAACGTCTATAGTAAGTTTGTAAGTAAGAGGCCCCATGCAACTTACTTTAAATGAACTGTGCAAGTGCAGTCGGAAAAGCACCAGGAACACTTTTTTATACATATTTACCAAAGATCCAGGGAATGACATGCAGAGCTGCAGAGAAAACAGAGGTGGTGACTTATCATGAGGAAGCACTAAACCTGTAGGAGTCATAGAGCACCTGGGGTGAATGGGAGACAATTGGATTCTGCCCAAGGAGGGGAAAAATACTGTAATATAATCATTTTTAAATGCTAAGCTTACATGGAACATACAGTGCTCTGGGAAGGGGTGTGTAAAGGTAGGAGTTACTGGAGGTCAGGGTTAGAATGAGTGTAAAATTGCAATCATAGTTGGTGCAATAGTTTATTTTGTTAAAGTCAGAGTCTGTGTTGAAGGGGAATCTTCAGCAAAGAGGTCAGTTAAGGTATGTTAAGCCCATGTATATATTAGAAAGGGAATAAGAGACAGGTCCAATTCATTGCATTAAGAGCCACTCAGCATCAATGAACTTCCCTCGAGGGGAAAGAAATGTATAAATTTTAAGAATTGATACAATTTTAGTCATTTGTTTCCTCTGAATTAGGCCTCTCAAGTGTTTGAGGGAACTGAAACAAACAACAGTGAATGAATAAAAATATTATATGTTGATCCTAATAGTATATGCTGAGATAGGGGGTTAGAAATTCTCTGTCCATCTATATTACATTAAAATTAAAAAATTTTTTTATTTCTTATGAGCCATACAAAAGTTACCGTAGATATACATTCCAGTTGACTGCATTTTTGATACATTTTTGATACACTAGCCAGGCCCAAAGGTGCTTAGGTAAAAGGTGATGCTGTATTTTATAAACAGGTGTACTTACTCATAATTACTTTAATGTGAAGGAAAATAATATGCAGATGATTTTTGTATAAGTAGATTCCTTTATTTTTCTAAAGAGCTAATAACACACCTGTATTTACATGCATACATGAATTTTATTACACTTGAAAACAAGCTAAACCCATAAGGGTTACAGAGTGCAATGGTGGTTTGTATTTTAAGAGTAGATAAGATTGGAGGTGAGGTTTAGTGAAGGGTAAAACATGAAAGTTGTAGTTGGTGCAATAGATTAAGTTCCATTAAAAAATCATAGTGTGCACTAATTGTGAGGCTTTTGCCAAGAAGAGCGATTAGAATTAGTGTATCAGGGCAATGAAGAGATCAAAAGTAAATTCTGTATACTCTTTGAAAGAGACCACCACAGCAGTACCAACAGAGGTTGTGTTAGAACAGGGCTGACAGTGGTGCCTTTTTACTGTCCAGGAGCTGGGATATATTTCCTCCTAAATGGAGAGGGGAAGGGTTTGGGGTACTGCATTTAGAATTGATATGAGGAAAGGAACAAATTCAGTTCCTTGGATCAATGTGGCAGGAAATTTCCCCTGAAGGCAATATGAATTATGTTTTAGAAAAGCTTATACAAATTTGTACGTCATTAAGGCTAAATGTTGCATTTAACATTAATATTGCAACCAAGGTTAAAGCACCAGTCATTACTGAGTTGAAAATAGCAGAAGCAGTCTACATTTTTAGGATCTAAGATGATTCCATAAAGTGTATACGTATATACTCTATCACCTATTAGGAAAATTTATAATTTTTCAAATAAAAACCTAAAAACTGTCTTTACTGTGAGCAGACAATAAAAAGTCAGTTGCAAAAAAAAAAAATCACTGTATGTACAAGTTTCTCACATCAACTTTGGATGTGATAAAAAAAAATGAATGACACCTGACATGAATAAATGCTGAATTTGCAAGAAAAAGTAAAAATCATTTGATCCTTACCATGTACAATATTAGTGATGATTACAACAAAGTATTATCAGTCTCAAATGAAGGGTAGTTGAGTATGAGATACCTGAAGCAAATCAAGAGCAAAAATGCAACCAGCAATATCCTCATAAAAGATAACAATTTAACTGATTTTACAACCAACAGTATCCTTATTAATAAAACAAATGATCATAAAACAAAAAATTATTGACTACTATAATTGACTAATGTCAATACTGGAATATAGTACATATCCACTTTTTTACATTTTTAATAACACATTAAGAAATAATAAGGATCCTTACAATATTTAATTCAAATGAGATCAACAGACGTGTATATTACATCTGGCCCTGGGGTCAGGACTCCTCCTCTCTTGAATCATGATGAATTATATTACAAGTACAGCAAATGTTACAACTGTAGATACAATAGTAGAGAAGGGTTCATACCATTAACCCTTTGAGGGTCGACAGGCCCTCTCCGAGACTCGTTCTCAGGGTCGGCCAAATTTAAAAAAAAAAAATATATAATTTTTTCTTATGAAAAGATAGAGAATCTTTTTCCCGATCATAATGACACCAAAAATATGAAATTTGATGGAATTATGCTCTCGCGAAGTTAGCGGTCTCGGCGATGTTTACGGATCGGCGATTTTGCCCACTTTGAGCCCCATTCTCTGCCAGTTCCACTATACTAGTCGACAAAAAACATTAATATTTCGCTAGAACTCCATTTTTTCTATTGAATGAGTGCAAGAAACCACCCATTTACCAATTTCAACTATCCAGTACAGTGGTAAGAATTTAGCAATTTTGCCAATTTCACACAAATTTCAAAAGATGCCAATTTCCGAATAGGGTCCAGAACAAACAAGAAATACATTCCTGGCACTAAAATGACATTTCCTCTGTTCATTAGTCACGTCTCAAGGTCCCTCTTACATTCTTTTGCTTTCCACTTTGAATTTTTATTCTCACAAAAAATAGAAGATTTACTGCTATGCAGACTACTGCATTAGTGTAAAAAATGGTATGAATCATATTGGCGCACTTGCAAAAGAATATTAGACTCACCAGTTGACGTGTATTGGACGCTTGGCATGATTTGTTTACTTTTGAACTTTGGTAAAAATCGAACATTTATGCTATTTTGAGCTCAATTTCAAGGTACTTTTCATTGCAAAACCAGTCAAAATCATCTCAATTTCTGTGATATGCCTTCCATTCTATAAAATGAGACCAAGAAAACTAGAATACAACAATAAATACGATACAAAAATACAGTGCAAAGTCGCTGTTTTATTCCAAAAAAACGGTCAAAGTTTTTTTTTTCTCATTATGCACTGTGTGCTGCAGGATTTTTTTTATACCGTGCACAATGACCACATAGACCCATTCTTTCATATGGAGGCCTACCAGCTTTCTCCCACTAGATTTGAGGGCGCTAGAATTTAGGCGTACTAGTACGTCAAAAACCCTGGGTCGTAAGCCGTACTAGTACGTCCGAAACCCTCAAAGGGTTAATAACAATTCACTTAGGAAGCTTCATTAAGAATACTGTACTATATACAAATATAATATCAGATTAGTCAACTATGACTCCTGATTATTTGATGACATATAGCCTTAAACTAAGCAAGTAATTATCAAGAACTAAAGAAGCATGACATAAAAATTTTAAGTTTTCATTTCAAAATTATTTGGAATTTATCACAGTTTTGAATTAACAAGTAAAATTATTTCATCAAATATTCTCTAAATAATATACTGTGTTATAAAATCTATGACAGTGTAATCTTGCCAGAGTCAGGATTTTTTGCAGGATATATTTGCACATTTCTGGCTTATGGTACAGTTCTGAGGGTGATGAAGTTTACACTGTGCATAAAAATTTTAATTAAAAAAGGTAGAGTATGTAACACATCCTGCAGCAGTTGTCCTCTGCCATATGTTATAGATATATTACATAACAATTTCCCTATATACAATACATGTACAGTACATTATCAAACACCCGGGTGTGTACTTTCTTTCTCAAATTTTATTTTTCTCTTGCTTACTCTCTCACTGTCTCTAGTGTACTCAGTTGTTTCAAAATTCATTTGTCTCTAGACAGCAAGGTAATGCGTAATTACACGAGCCCGACTAAAGCACCTTGAATGCAGACAAAAATATACAAGTGCATGCTGGTATTTTCTGGGGTTAGGTTAAACATTGTTGGAGACCAATGTACTGAAATTTCCCATGTAATATAAAGTTGTACTGTAACACTTTTAACAAAATTCATAAAATTTTTTATTTACCTACTGATAATCTACATTGTTTCAGGAATTATTTATTACCGGTAACAAGCAAGTAAAAGTATGGCATAGAGTATTGAGAGAAATATACAGAGAAGCTATTAATGGACAAGTCTTTTATGTAGACAACAATTCACCTTCAAGTCACTTAATAAAGCTTGTCCTTTGTGAAATGATGTCTGCAATAAAACCATGGCATGTGTAAAAATTATCTGCATAACTTTCAAATGTTATGTTCCACCTCTGCAACAGAGACTTCATAAAAATTATATTTATTCCGTGTATGGAATAGGTCATCCTGGGAGATGGTAATTCCTGAGTAATGAAAGCTTCAGCTTTGATGGAAGAGAATCTTTCAAGCTTATAGAGCTGTTCAATACTTAATACAATACTTGAAATCCCCATTGCCTCAGTGAAGTCTCTTAGCTCATGCTAACAGATTTTAACACTATGTATGAAAGCCATCCTGCATAATGAAATATGGCAGGGAAACATAGCAAGCTTTTGCTCCCACTAACTTATCATATAGAACAGGGCAGTAGCACATTCCTGATGTATCCAATTTTGAAAAAAAAAAAAAAAAAGCATTGTTACAGATCAAAAGCTATAATTAGGAAAGGAGTAGGCCTTTGCTGCTGAGATTATTATTATAATCAAAAAGAAGCGCTAAGAAACAAGGGCTATACAGCGCTGCAGGGTAGGGAAGGAAGCGAGGGTACTGGGTGGCAGAAGGGAGGAGGGATGATCAGTAGGTTACAGAAAACAGCGGGGCAGGGGATAGTACGGGGGTAGAGGGTAGCAAGAGATTGAAGTAGAAAGAGCTGAAGGTATCAGAATTTGTGAAGTAAGTCAGTTGTTGTCAAAAAGTCAATGAGAGAGTCCGGATGAAAGGTGGGTCCATCAGCGAGAAGGGAAGGTAAAGAGAGAGCAGCGGAGTGAAGATGACGACGGAGGTAAACTCTGCGTGCTCGTTGATAAAGTGGGCAGTCCAACAGAATGTGGCTGACTGATAATGGAGCTTGGCAATTCTCACAGAGAGGAGCACGGCGCCTCTCCATGAGTAAGACGAGTATGGCCAATGCGAAGACGGGAGAGAGTAGTCTCCCAACCTCGACACTGGTGATAACAAGACGGCCAGTAACCTATACTCGGTTTAATAGACTGAAGTTTGTTGCCGAGCATAGTAGACCAACGTTGTTGCCAACGGGTGTGAAGGCGGGAAGATATTGCAGTAAAATAGTCCGTAAATGGAATACCTCTATATGAAACTGGAAGGTCGTGTACTGCTGACCGCACAGCAGTGTCTGCCTGTTCATTGCCCTGTACGTCAACATGACCAGGGACCCAACAAAAAACAATATCTTTATGCTTGGTAAAGATGCGGCGTAGCCAAAGTTGGATACGGAGGACTAAGGGGTGAGGTGTATCAAATTTCTGTATAGCCTGTAAAGCACTAAGGGAGTCTGAGACAACCACAAATGATGACACAGGCATAGATGCAATACGGATAAGAGCTGCAAGGATGGCATACAATTCAGCAGTAAAAATACTAGCCGAAGATAGTAAATGCCCTCATACGACGCTGTCCGGAAACACTGCTGCGAATCCTTTGCCGTCAGAAGACTTAGAGCCATCTGTGTATACAGCAATGGCATGAGAATGAGAGTGGAAGTGGTCAAGAAAAAGAGAGCGGGAAGCGACCGTAGACAGTTGGGCTTTCGAGCAAGGGAGAGAGAAAGAACAGACTCGAACAGCTGGAACTTCCCAGGGGGGTAGGGAAAAGTGAGATGCTACATGAACATAGAAAGGTGGTAATTGAAGAGAAGACAAGAGCGAATGAAGGCAAAGAGAGAAGGGACGGAGTAAACAGGGGCGGCGAACAAATAAAGAATGTCTACTAATATCAGTGACCATTCTATAAATGGAAGGATTGCGGAGATCATGAGAGCGTACATAGTAGCAAAGGCAATGGGCATCACGGAGATCGGATAAGGATAGAACGTTCGCTTCTGCATAGAGGCTCTCGACAGGGGAAGAGCGAAAAGCACCAAGGAATAAACGTAATCCTTGGTGATGAATGGGGTTAAGGCTAGAGAGAGTAGCAGGAGATGCCGCTGAATAGATCTGGTCACCATAATCAAGTTTCGATAAAATGAGGGTGGAATGTAGGCGAAGGAGGGTTCGACGATCAGCTCCCCATGAAAGATGAGCAAGGGTTTTAAGAAGGTTCAGCCGGCTGTGACAAGTTGCCTTCAGAGAGGTAATGTGAGGTTTCCAGGATAACCTACGGTCAAAGAGGAGGCCCAGAAACTTGACTGTATCACGTTCAGGGATACGGGAGCCATAGAGGTACAAAGGATGATCGAAGATGACAGAGCGTCTAGTGAAAGTAATTTGGTGGGTTTTAGTGCTGGAAAATTTAAACCCATGTGCGGTGGCCCAATTGGAAACACGGTCGACCGCATGCTGGAGAGAAACTGTAATGAGGTGACAGTCAGCGCCTGCACAGGCAATAGCGAAGTCATCAACATAGAGTGATGACCAAATATGTGATGGAAGACTAGAGGCCAAATCATTAATAGCAAGGAGAAAAAGTGTTGTGCTCAGAACACATCCCTGGGGGACACCTTCAGCTTGGATAAAGTCTGGGGAGAGCACATTATTAACCCGAACACGGAAATGCCTGTCAGTTAAAAAGTTCTTAAGGAAGGACGGTAGATTGCCTCGAAGGCCTAAGGAGTGGGCTTGGGCTAAAATATTATACCTCCAAGTTGTGTCAAATGCCTTCTCAAGGTCAAAAAATATGGCAATAACCGAGTGGTTATTCACAAAGGCATTAGAACATACGTATCCAAGCGTAATAAGGGGTCTATGGTAGAACGTCCCTTACGAAAGCCATATTGACGAGTGGAGAGACTGTTGTGTGTCTCTAAATACCACACTAAACGTTTATTTACCAGGCGTTCCATCACTTTGCAAACTGCACTGGTAAGAGCAATGGGACGATAGTGGGAGGCTTCATGTCCCGTAGTGCCTGGTTTGCGGAAAGGGAGAACAATGGCAGATTTCCACAGCTGTGGAAGAACTCCTTGTGACCAAATAAGATTGTAAAGGCGTAATAGGACTGCAAGGGCTGACTGATGTAATTGTTGTAGCATACAAATGTGAATGTCGTCGGGCCCAGCTGCCGATGATCGGCAAGCTGAGACTGTTGCCTCCAGTTCTTGAAGTGTAAAAGGCACATTATACTGTTCTTCTCTGAGAGAAGAAAAGTCCAAGGGTGCTAACTCTCTGGCAGACTTTGAGGAAAGAAACGAGGGGCACAGATGGAGTCCCTGAGAAATACGGACCAGATGATTGCCAATTTCATTGGCAGCATCTAGTGGGTTTGCTATATCAACTCCGGCAACCCGCAGAACAGGAGCCAGGTCAGGAGAATATTTACCACTCAGTTTTCGTACTTTTTTCCAGACTGCACTCATAGAGGAAGCAGAGGTGATGGTGGAGACATAATCTCGCCAGCAAGTGCGTTTAGCGTCACGGATGACATGGCGAGCGATCGCACGCTTCTGCTTAAAATCAAGAAGTCTCTCCGTGGTTCTATTGTACCGGTACCTGCCCCATGCAGCGCGCTTCAAACGTACTGCACGAGCACAAGCAGGAGACCACCAAGGCACGCATTTCTGAGAATGCCTGCCCAAAGTTTGGGGTATACAATTAGAAGCGGCGGTTAAAACGGAGGACGAGAAGAGGTGTAAAAGCTCATCAATGGAGGACAAAGAAGGAACCTCTCTAAAAACAGTTAGGTGTGAGTAAAGGTTCCAATTTGCCTGATCAAATTGCCAGCGTGGGATGCGAAGAGGTGGTGAATATGAAGGGGAAGTAAGAATGATTGGGAAATGATCGCTGTCATGTAAGTCCAGGAGAACAGACCAAGTGAAGTCTAATGCGGCGGAGGAAGAGCAGACTGAGAGATCGATGCAAGAGAGAGTGTGAGTCCGAGGATCAAAATGGGTGTGAGTACCTGTATTTAAAACATGGAGGGGGTGGGTGGCAAGAAAAACCTCTAACTGAATGCCACGGGAATCACAGTGAGACCTCCCCCAGAGGAAATGATGGGCATTAAAATCGCTAATTAACAGAATTGGTGGCGGTAATGACGAAACAAGAAAGGCAATATCCGGAATAGATAATGCCCGAGAAGGAGAGAGATATAAAGAACAGAGCATATACCACCTATGCAAGTGGATACTGGCTGCTGTGTAATGCAGCGAGGTACGAACAAATAGCTGATGGTACGGAATATCACTGCGTAGAAGAAGGGCACTTTCATTAAAGGTCCCATCAGGAAAAGGATCTGACGAATACAATAAATTATAGCCTGAGATGGGAGAGATAACAGCAGAGTGTAATTTTGGTTCCTGTAAGCAAACACCAACAGGGGAAAACTGGGAGAGTAACATCTGAAGCTCACCCCAATTACCCATGAGGCCGCGTATATTCCACTGTAAATAGGCCATGATTGGCAATGATAAAGATACTTGAAATCCGCAGGTAAGGGTTCCTATGGACTAGAGGGGTTAGAAAAGTCCACATGCGGAGGCAGCGGAAAACATTCAAGCAGCGAAGGAATGGTGCGCTGTGAAGAAAGGAGTTGCGCAGATGGAGGAGAGGAGAGAGAAGGAACAGAGGGTGGATCAGTGTCCATTGATGGTTTGGTCTCTGCAATATATTCAGAGATTGCTTCAAGTGTTTCGGAATTCAGAGACGTCGTATTTGAGACAATATTGGAGATGGTAGGGGGAGGATGAGTAAAGATTGGAACGGTAATGGACTGTACCAAGGTAGGGGGGGGCGAAAGGGTGGAGGGAACTGGAGAAGAAGTGTGGAAGGGGGCAGAAGAGGCAGAAACCTGGGAGGTGGCAGAAGAGGAAGAAACCTGGGAGGGAACAGGGGAGGTAGATATAGTACAAGGAGGGTGAACCTCTACACTTGTAACAGAGCCAGTGAGAGGGGAAGAACCCGGTACAGAGAAGGGAAGGTAAAATGAGGAGGTGGAAGTAGGGAAGGAGGGGTTAAAGGACCTTTTTTTAACTTCTGAGAAGTAGAGGAACGATTGGGAGGAGGTGTCGTACAAGGTCTCGTCAATACTGAGGCTTGTGAGGGAGAACACGAAGAAGCGTGAACAGACTGAGGCGTTGAAGTAGGGACGTCTGAGCCTAGGACAGCAAAAGAATTAGATACAGGAGTGACTATGGGAGAGGTAACCACAGAAGAGGCTGCAAAAGATGGGACCCCAGAAGTGGGGGGACGTTTTGAAACAAGGGAATAAGAAACACGAGGTAGTCTCCCTCGGAGGCGGAGATGAGAAACTGCCATGGCATAAGGGAGACCTTCTGCCCCTTTGAGGTAACGGATTTCCCACTCATTTAAGTAGACTTGGCAATGGCGAGAGTACGAAGGGTGAGTCTCATGACAATTAAGGCAAGAGGGAGGTCGATTGCAAGACGTATTAGAATGGTCATCGGCACCACAGACTGGGCATTCGGCTATGGATCTGCAATATTTAGCTGGATGGCCAAATCGCCAGCAATTTCTACACTGCTGCGGTGTAGGGATCACCTTTCGAACTTGTAACCGATGTCCTGCCACATAAACTGAGGACGGGAGTTCACGGCTGTCAAAAGATAAACGAGCCACATTGCTAGGGTATCGTCTCCGCCCGCGGGCAGGAAGAACATAAGTGTCTACCTTGAGGATTGGGAGATATTGGAGTTCCAGCTGTTCAAGAATGTCATTGCCACATGTCTGGAAATTTTATTGAACTATGGTATGGGGCAGAATGATGGTACCACTACAAGAATTGAGAGAATGATGTTTTTCAATAGTGACAGGAACAGTATCTATATGGGAAAGAAGAGAAAGATCATGAGCTTGGGTAGCATTCTGTACAGTGATGATGCGCGTACCGCTCTTAAGAGCATGAAAAGAAATATCTTTACCAACATGGCGTAGAGTGCCTTGGCAATACTGTGGTCGGAAAGATAGGCGGTAGAGGAAGTCGGTCGTAAAGTGAAGAATTTAGTTCATTGTGCAGTCTGAAACTGAGCGTGGAAAGGGAGTGCAGGACGTGTTGATCTTTTCTGAGAAGAACGAGAAGGTGGAGAAGTATCATCAGCAGGTAACTGTCGTTGGCGTTTAGGCGTGGGACCAGAATTGGTCCGATGCGGAACGGGCCGGCGATTCGAAAATTACCACACCGTAGAGGGAGAGGCCGGAAGCATAGTCAAAGGAGAGCGGAAGTCAGATAAATCGAAGGAGTCAGTCGAGGCCTCAGTACCTGAAGCGGGTGAGGAAACAGCACCGGCAAGAGGTACAGAGGCATGAGGAGTGTCCGAAGAGTGGTCCAAAGACGAGGCGGGGTCAGAACAGGGTGCGGTATCAAGAAGGGGCCCGGGGGAATCAGGTTCATGGACTAGGGCTGCCATGGTTAGGTTACTTCTTTCTTTTTGTTTTTAAGAAAAAAAAAAGAAAGAAGAAAATAAAATAAAAATAAAAAAAGAATAAAAAAAGGGGAGACTGGGGAGGGATAGTTCCTAGGAGGAATGAGGAAGGAGACCGACAGGTCTAATTCCTCAGACCAAGAGCCTCTTCACCACGCCAAGGAGCCCCCCTTGAAGAGGTTGCTGCTGAGAGACGGCCAGTGTGCTAAAAAACAAATTATAACACTGTGTTCAGTAATAGAAATTGTACAGTGATGGAGCCAAACTTTATTGAGACCGATTTTGATAGGTATTTTAATGTACACTTTAAAAAAAAAAAAGCAGCAGCAAAAAGCTGACTAAAACATCACTGGACACCTAGCTGCAAGGTAAAGGTGAGAAGAGAGCAGCCACTATGTATTCTCTGGAGTATTGAGCAAAATACCAGGAAAAATTATGACACCTCTCTCAAAGACTGTCTCTCTGCTCATGGCAAGAAGACAGCCTTTATAAAATGGTGCTGAGTAGCCAAGATAGGCCTTAAATTTGACAAACTGGCAAATTTATTCTTTAATAGAAGACTATTTTCAGCATGACTGGACAGAAGAGAGGTACATGTATCCAATGGAAATCAAGAAGCCACATGAATATATGAAATCCTGGACAGAAGACCAGTTCTGTGAAGATGGTCTTTGACTTAGCCATACAACATGCCTTTTGTCTCCTTTATGAGGGTGCTCTTGCATTCCTTAGGGAATACAGGGCATGAACATAAAAAGGCCAGAGGAACAGCAGCACAGTTCAAATGAGAAGGGGAGGTATAGATAGAGCTTATCTAATGTTCATGATTTTTATATGATAGCACAGTAGACTGCAGTATTTATTTCCTTTTTATCAGTCTACAGTATGTTATTTTAATCAGGTCTCCATAAGGAACATGAGTGACATCACATACTGTCCATCTGTCAGTCCATTGCTACTGTCTGATTTGTGTACATGTCGGCAGGATGAGACACTATAGTCTGAGTGTGTCTGCTTCATTTGGTTTGAGTTCATTATAGTAAACCACAAAGTTGTTTCACTGTTAGTTAATAATTCTTGATTTTTTGTGGACTACTGGGTTTGATGGTTTTGTAAGTTGTTAGCAGTTTTAAACAGGTTGCCAAAGACATCTTTCTTTCTTTCTTTCAACACACCAGCCATATCCCGCCAAGGCAGGGTGGCCCAAAAAGAAAAACGAGTTTCTCTTTTAAATTTAGTAATTTATACAGGAGAAGGGATTACTAGCCCCTTGCTCCCGGCATTTTAGTCGCCTCTTACAACACGCATGGCTTACGGAGGAAGAATTCTGTTCCACTTCCCCATGGAGAGCCAAAGACATCTAACATGTGCATTTCTTGTTCTTGACTTTATGAAAGTCTGTATTTCTTTAGTTTGGTTGCCTTTAGTAATTACTGTGAAACCCTGTGATTATCTTCTTAAAATTTCCCACAAGAGACAACAGTTGTCAAGAGACCCTAGAAATTTGATTTACTGAATTTGTGTTTTTTATTATTTGTTTTTTTTTTTACTGTTTCCCTTATCTTTGCCATTCTCATTTTGCAAGAAAACACAGCATTTAGATGGTGATGCTGAAGGCTCAAATTGGAGAAATGGGTAAGCACTTGTAACTGGGAGCATCATGACTGTGACACCTGGTTTATTGTAGAGATGAAATATGCTTGTTTTGTTTATCTGGCATATTTTCTGCTTCCTTCAGGTCATTCTAGGTTTCCACATACTCTTCTAAAGTGTATTAATAATATTTTATGTAAACTACAGTAACTTGTAAAATGTACATTTATACACATCAAATATTTTTACAAAGATAATAGATTTCTGAACAATAACAAATCACAAAAGTAACACAAATGTGATAGATGACTATATATGTAACTTTTATGAAAAATATAATAGATATTCATAATAAATGTATTTACTTGTAAGATATAAATATTTTTATTATAAAAGATTATTTAATAGTTAATGAATATACAGTATTATTACATAAATATCAAATTATTCTGAAATTAAAATATGTCACTCTATAAACATTAAATTTAAGATTGCACTAACCTCAATTGGCTGACTTCATATATGGACATAAATTAAAGTATTATCTGCCAAATTGCAGAAAAATTGACCCTTCCTGGCAATTAATCATTGAAACATGCCCCCTCTCATGTATTCCCACTGAAAGTACTGTATATCAGTTGGGGACTAGTTATGTACATCTGAGAACTTTTAGGTCCAAAGATTTTAGCAACCATATTTTATTGTATATATAATATCAAGTCACCAAAATTCATCTCTTGGGTGCCAAGAACAACCTTTAGCTATATTTCACCTAGAAAAAAATTGCTTTATTACAAATACAACCACAACTGAAGGGTAGGGCAGGTAGACACTTTTTTTTATGTTTTTTTGGTAAGCACCCTGGAATGCTGGGGCTACCCTCAAAATTGTAACAAGGAAATAACTAGTAATATTGATATCAGGAAAAACTGAAGGTAGAAAATATATATAGTACTTGCCTACTTGTATTCAAATAAAGATTGAGGTCTTTAGCCCCCAATTCTTTATCGATAATTAATCAACCTAAATGACACTATCTCCTGAACACTTGTAAATAGAGTTAGGCTCTACTACCTCATTCCCCGGTGTGTTTCACTTAACCCCTTGACTGTCGCAACCCCCAATCCTGAGGTGTCTCCTGGTGTCGCAAAATTAAAAAAAAAAAAAAAAAAAAAAAAAAAAAAAAAAAAAAAAAAAAAA
This sequence comes from Cherax quadricarinatus, assembly GCF_038502225.1. NCBI lineage: Eukaryota > Metazoa > Arthropoda > Malacostraca > Decapoda > Parastacidae > Cherax > Cherax quadricarinatus. The sequence goes on along the minus strand of NC_091298.1, from coordinate 2,313,885 downwards.
AAAAAAAAAAAAAAAATCTTATGAAATGATAGAGAATCTTTTCCCGATTGTAATGACACCAAAAAAACGAAATTTGATGGAAAACTGACAGAATTACACTCTCGCAAAGTTAGTGACCTTGGCGATATTTACAAATCGGCGATTTTGCCCACTTTGAGCCCTATTTTCGGCTAATTCCTTCGTTTCAGTCGACCAAACTCATAGCTATTTCTTTAGAACTCGGTTTTTTCTATTGATTGAGTACAATAAACTGCCCATTTAGCAATTTCAACTACCCAATAACGTGGTCAGAAATTTGCAATTTGGCCAATTTCACAAAAATTAAAAAAATATGACAATTTCAAAATAAGGTCCAGAATGAACAATGCAGACATTCCTGGCTCTAAAATAACATTTTCTTTGTTCATCAGTCATGTCTCCAGGCTCCTCTGATATTACTCTTGCTTTCAATTTTGAATTTTTATTCAAACAAAAAATAGAAAATTTACTATTATGGAGACTACTCCAATACTGTAATAATTGTATAAATAACATCAACCCATTCATGACTGCATATCAGAATGGCTAGTTGGACATTTATTGGACAATGATGTCATTAGTTTACTTTTGAACATTGGCAAAAATCAAGCATTTTCCCTTCTTTGAGCTCCATTTCCAGGTTTTTTTTATAGTAAAATCAATCAAAATCATCTCTTTTTCTATAATATGTTTTCCATTCTATCAAATGAGACCAAGAAAACGAGAATACAATCATAAATACTATACGAAAATAGACCACAAAGTCGGCATTTTAATTAAAAAAAAACGGTCAGAGTTTTTTTTTCTCATTATGCACTGCATGCTCCAGGATTTTTTTTTATGTGGTGCACACTGATTACACAGACCCATTCTCTCACATGTGGGCCCACCAGCTTTCTCCTTCTTGATTTGAAGCTGCTAGAATTCATGAGTATATATACGTCAAACACGGTACCTCGTAAGGCGTATATATATGGCCGCGACAGTCAAAGGGTTAATCACTGCCTTCACATTATTGTAATTCCTTAGGAAACATTGCTTTTTCCACTTTGGTTTACAGCTTTCACCTGTGTCCCTTCATCCTTGTCTCAATCCCTGCAGTCAATATATATATATAGTACGTCTATAATACATATACTGAACAGTACACAAATAACCCGCACATAGAAGAGAGAAGCTTACGACGACGTTTCGGTCAGACATGGACCATTTACAAAGTCACACTAACCAGAAGTGGAGCAGGACGGCTATATATAGGCAGGAAGAGGTGGTGGTGGTGGTAGTAGTGGTAGTGGTAGTAGTAGTAGTAGTAGTAGTAGTAGTAGTAGTAGTAGTAGTAGTAGTAGTAGTAGTAATAGTAGTAGTAATAGTAGTAGTAATAGTAGTAATAGTAGTAGTAATAGTAGTAGTAGTAATAGTAGTAGTAGTAATAGTAGTAGTAGTAATAGTAGTAATAGTAGTAGTAGTAATAGTAGTAGTAGTAATAGTAGTAGTAGTAGTAGTAGTAGTAATAGTAGTAGTAGTAGTAGTAGTAGTAGTAGTAGTAATAGTAGTAGTAGTAATAGTAGTAGTAGTAATAGTAGTAGTAATAGTAGTAGTAGTAATAGTAGTAGTAGTAGTAATAGTAGTAGTAGTAGTAGTAGTAATAGTAGTAGTAGTAGTAATAGTAGTAGTAGTAGTAATAGTAGTAGTAGTAGTAGTAGTAGTAGTAGTAGTAGTAGTAGTAGTAATAGTAGTAGTAGTAGTAGTAGTAATAGTAGTAGTAGTAGTAGCAATAGTAGTAGTAGTAGTAATAGTAGTAGTAGTAGTAGTAGTTATTTATACTGAACAGCAATGTAATAATACAAAACATTTTTACAAGTGTTTCGTCCAATTTCCTTTAATAGCTTAGTAAAAACATATTTTACAACAACTCTTCTCATGTAGAAAGACCTATAATTTACAGGGTCTTCCTGGCCTTTTTTTTAATTTTGTCAGTGTTCAAAATTTTCTATTTATTTGCCAATTTATCTTACACTGTCAACTATACTCACTTTCTTGACTTTATGAGAATCAAGCAACAACTCTTGTGTCCACCCTCTTAACCATTAATCAACCAGTATAATGTTCTTAAAATTTAATCAAAATAAAATATATTTACCACCTGGAGGTGGGAGGCAGAGTGCCAGCACTCTGAAGATGGGGTGAGGATGTTGCAGTTTGGAGGTCATTCGAATTGTGATGTCTGCACACTTCTGCCAAAAACAGCTATTGAATGAATTATGGCTAATGTGTTTTCTTTTTTGGAGTCACCCCTCCTTAGTGGGAGACAGACAGCATGTTAAAAGGAAAAAAAGTGTATTAATAAACCTAAGCTCCCCTTTTCCTGTAATAATTACTAAAAATAATAAGAAAAAAATTAACCAGTTATTTTTATTTAAACCGGTTATTTTTATATAGCCGGACTTGAATCCTGGAAATGGGAAGTACAATGCCTGCACTCTAAAGGAGAGGTTTGGGATATTGGCAGTTTGAAGGGATATGTTGTGTATCTTTATACGTATATGCTTCTAAGCTGTTGTGTTCTGAGCATTGCGGAAAAAACAGTGATTATGTGTGAGTGAGGTGAAAGAGTTGAATGATGATGAAAGTATTTTCTTTTTGGGGATTTTCTTTCTTTTTGGGTCACCCTGCCTCAGTGGGAGACGGCCGACTTGTTAAAAAAAAAAAAATACCAACATATTTATTGTGAACCATCACTCAGTAGTGTTCCATTCTACAATGTCTCTCCCATACTACGAATTTCAACCTTCCCATATTTTATGTTTTTCACATTCCTTACCTTATCTACCTTTACCTTCTTTCCTCAACAGGATACATGTATCCATATACCTTTTGACATTCCTCTTGCTAACGGAACACTCATTTTCTTGCTGCAACAGAAAGGCAGACCCACAAAAAGATATCTTTAACTAAAATACTACAAGCACTGCTTCGGGCATATGCCAGAATAAATACAGACAGTAAATAAGAACTTTTGGTAAAGATTCTGTATATTTAACATCTTTACAAAAAGGTAAATGTTAATATGTCACACAAACAGATGGCATTTAAGGTTGAATTTATAATAATGTGTGTGCTTAGTTTCTAACAATCTAAAGACTACCAATATAAATACTGTAAGATAATTTGAGCATGTTTACTAACTAGAGGCATCGAGTGTATCACAGTAAATCTGAAAATGCCTTAATTAAGTCATGGCAGGTATGTTTCACAAGTTTGTCTCACACCCTGAGATAATGACTGCGGTAACTACACTTACAAGACAGGTGAGGAAACAAATACTCTTTTCCCTTCACTCAAGTGTGATTTAATATAATGACTTTTGTTCCTATTTTCTATAAAGCATGTTCTAACATATAATTAATAAGTAAAAATAAAATTTAGTCATTATAGAATCCTTAGTTACATTCATGAACACAATGTACAGTATATGCAATTATTTTACATCCCTTGTATAATTACAGTAAATTAGTTACCATTTATAACATATAAGAATCATTATCAACAGTATCATACAGTTCAGAAGAGCAAATGTATTATATTATAAGAAGGATGCTGCTATTATGACTCTAAAGTTTAATTTCATGAAGTGCAATAAGCAAGTGAATAATGTGTGCATTATTAGAAGCCAAGAGTTTTTTTATTGCATTAAAAGGAAAAATTCCCAAGAATAATTTCAGTTCAAATTAATATCCTTTAACAATACAATATTAAGGTCCAGTATCTCATGGAAAATTTAAAATTTATAATGCAATTTAAAGTAGAAAGGCAGCAAGAGGGAAGATTTATGGATGGATGAATTACAGGCTCTAGCAGCTGAGCTAAAATATGCTCATCTCATACTGATACCTCTTCCAAATTTCCATTTGGTTGCAGTATGTCTGTTTGTCCTTGATGTAAGTCAGAGTGGGTGCAGAGATCACAGTAAATTGGATAATGGCTACTGACCACACCACCCCAGCCCCAGCCACAGGGAATAGCCAGGTGATTCATGCCTTGTTGCACTACTCCCCAATTGCCTGTAAAGCAAAGGTATTATATATCAAAATGATCTTGAAAACATACACACAGATCCATCAAACCTATATGAGAGAAACAGAACAATAGGCAAGAAGAATATATTCTGTATATTTCTGCCTTAGATTCAGGCTCTCTTCAGCACACTGGAGTCTTCTATGGAGGGCCTCAGTGAAGCTCAAATATATTACTTTCTGATGCAGTCCTCTATGAGACAGTCTTGCAGTTTTTGCTACAGTTGTAAGAGTCTAAAAACTTTATATATTAATTTCATTAAAGATCAGGACATGTCTACCATATATGAATTTGTGTATCAGCACAGCTGTCGTCACAGTTTTTCACAAGCTCCTTAATCAGGTAAAATAAGAGAGTTAGAGCATCACATCTATTGACATTGAATTGAAGAACAAAATAGAATACTCTGACCTAGACGATATAAGTCTTCAATCTCGATACAATATTTTATATGACTAATATAATGCAGTAGTACCTCGAGTTACGAACTTAATTAATTCCAGAAGGCTGTTTGAGTGCCGATACCAAACGAATTTGTTCCCATAAGGAATAATGTAAATTAGATTAGTCCATTTCAGACCCCCCCAAAAATACACTTACAAAAGCACTTACAAAAATACTCTCACATAATTGTTAGAGTTGGGAGTTGTTCAAAACTCGAGGTACCACTGTATTTGTACATGCCTAATCTGAAAGAATTATTTTGACTTGAGCATGATTCTTGAAACTTATTAAAATCTGATAATCTTTCTGTTAGTACACAATCTTACAAGAGAACCTGTGTTGATTAAAAATGTTCAAATTCTCAAATTACCTCCATGAAAAAATTCACTGCCTCATCCTGTTTGATTCATTGGCTAAATATTTTTTCCCTTTTTATTGTAGAATTTTAATGAGGTGGGGCCTCAAGATGCCTACTTTACCTTCCCAAGGCCATATTTAGGTAAAACTTAGCATTTTTATTCATTATAAAAGGTACTGCTATTTTACGAAACCTGCCATCTCCCACCAAGTACAGTGACCCTGTCCCCCCTCTCCACCAAAAAACAGGAACACATCAGATGTAATTCATTCAATAGCTGTCTTGGCAAATATGCACAGTATTTGAAAGTCCCCACCCCTTCTATTATTTTTTTAACTCAAGGGCTGTCTTTCGCCAAAGCAGAGTGATCCAAAGAAGAAAACATATTCATCATCATTTGTTCAATTGTACATATTAAATCATTGACAAAATCTACAAATTAACTGATGATAAAACTCGTAATTAGTTTATCATACACACAGACTTCAGCACACCTAATTGTTGACTATGTCAAGTTTTCACTCTGGTGCACACTTATCCATACACATTAATAGCAAAATAAATTTACAATAAATCATCTTGAACAATTTGCACTTTGACTTATTGACAACCTACTGTATTTATTATAATACACCAACTAACCTGTATAAACTTTTCTGGTGTTTGGGTTGAGCCATATGTTGTCATAAGACTGTGCCTCTTCATCACTGTCATCAACAATATCAGTAAAGGCTTCTGATGGAACAATGTTGCTATAAAATGCTTCTCGTAATACATCAAAAGCTGAAATGAGAATATGTTTAAGCATTGTCTATAAATAATTTTATAGATTCAATGCAAAATACAGTAAATGTTTTTAAATGCTCAAATAACCTGAACAAAGGAGACTGAAACTTGCGATGATGCTTTGATCTGACTTAGACCATTAACTAGTCACACAGAGTGAGATTAGTCACTGGTGCAAGTCGGACTGAAACATCATAAGTTTGTCTCCTATATGCAGGTTGTGTGTGTCTGGCTCCAGTCATGTTATTGTGCCTTTTTATTCTTTAATGTTTTAAAAATCAGATGATGGAATATGAAAAATTATTTGAGTAATAATAAACAATGTTCACACAAAGTCATTTGCAAAAAAAGAACCCAAAATTAGAGAGTCATTTTACAAGACTCCAGAGGGACCTGGACTAAATTAGATAATACACATAATTAACTTGGATGCAATACATTAACAGTACAGTATAGTAAGCCAACACCAAGTAAGGATTCATTACATTTTCACAGATATACCAGAATTCAATAGCAAGGCTGAAATTAATCAAATGGTAAATGTAAGATACTCCAAATATCAAACCAAAGCAATCTGAACTGTGCAGGTAGCTGCTAAAACTCCTCTGGTGACTAACTCAGAAACTTCCAAGGTCATATACCTGATATAAAATTTGACCCGAACAGGTGGAGGAAAATATTGATTTTTTTTTTTCAGTACTCTAGTTGTAACACATGCTAGTACCTCCTCTCACTATATGTGAAAAATTAATTTCTTGTATTCTTTCTGCTGCATTTATTTTGTAGTTTACAAATGTGTCCTGTTGTTCTCCCTGTTGATGATACTAAGAAAAACTTTCTCTATTAGTTGTCTCTAACACTAACTTCAATCTCCCCACCCATCCTTCAGAGTGCAGATCCTGTATTTCCTACCACCAGGAATATGATGCAAAACTATTATATAAAAAAAAAAGCATACAAAACTCTGGCTACAGATACAAAGTAAAACTCACCAGCATCATCTGGATGTAAGTTGAAGTCACCTAAAAGTATTACATTCTTCTCATTCATTAATTTCTCTTTCATTGCAGTAATTAGAGGTGCAAGCTGGGATAACTCAGCATTTTTCTGCGATTCTCCACTGCTGCTTGTTCCTGTATCACTCTTGCTTCCATTTTTATTCACATTATTTCCCTTTTCTATTTTTCTTTTATTAATTTGAATGGTTTTAATGTGAAGACTGACTAGAACAAAGTCGAAGTCATAGCACTGAAAATAAATTGAGGACATGTAGAGAACTATATTGCAAATAATTTATAACACACAATACAAAAATATCCCGCAAATAATGATAAAATCATAAGCTTCTCTCTCCTATGTGCGGGTTATTTGTGTATTGTTCCAGAAGGGGTAATGTGCCTTTTTGTTATTAATGCATAGTGCCTTTTTGCTCTACTTAATTTGTATAACAGTAAACAAACATATTACAGGATATGAATGTAGTCACCTATTATTTTTTACAACAATTGCCATCTCCCTCTGAGGTAGGGTGACCAGAAAAAGAAGAAATACTTTCACTATCACTCACTCCACCACCATCTTGCCAGAGGCATGCTGACATTATAGCTTAGATGCTCCTCCAAAGTGTAATATCTCTACCCCTCCTTCAGACTACAGGCACTGTGCTTTCAACTTTCAGGAGTCAAGTCTGGCTAATTGTTTCCCCTGAATCCCTTCATAAATCTTCCCTTGCTGACATTCCAACAGCATTTTTTTTTTTTTTTATTATCACACCGGCCGATTCCCACCAAGGCAGGGTGGCCCGAAAAAGAAAAACTTTCACCATCATTCACTCCATCACTGTCTTGCCAGAAGGGTGCTTTACACTACAGTTTTTAAACTGCAACATTAACACCCCTCCTTCAGAGTGCAGGCACTGTACTTCCCATCTCCAGGACTCAAGTCCGGCCTGCCGGTTTCCCTGAATCCCTTCATAAATGTTACTTTGCTCACACTCCAACAGCACGTCAAGTATTAAAAACCATTTGTCTCCATTCACTCCTATCAAACACGCTCACGCATGCCTGCTGGAAGTCCAAGCCCCTCGCACACAAAACCTCCTTTACCCCCTCCCTCCAACCCTTCCTAGGCCGACCCCTACCCCGCCTTCCTTCCACTACAGACTGATACACTCTTGAAGTCATTCTGTTTCGCTCCATTCTCTCTACATGTCCGAACCACCTCAACAACCCTTCCTCAGCCCTCTGGACAACAGTTTTGGTAATCCCGCACCTCCTCCTAACTTCCAAACTACGAATTCTCTGCATTATATTCACACCACACATTGCCCTCAGACATGACATCTCCACTGCCTCCAGCCTTCTCCTTGCTGCAACATTCATCACCCACGCTTCACACCCATATAAGAGCGTTGGTAAAACTATACTCTCATACATTCCCCTCTTTGCCTCCAAGGACAAAGTTCTTTGTCTCCACAGACTCCTAAGTGCACCACTCACTCTTTTTCCCTCATCAATTCTATGATTCACCTCATCTTTCATAGACCCATCCGCTGACACGTCCACTCCCAAATATCTGAATACGTTCACCTCCTCCATACTCTCTCCCTCCAATCTGATATTCAATCTTTCATCACCTAATCTTTTTGTTATCCTCATAACCTTACTCTTTCCTGTATTCACCTTTAATTTTCTTCTTTTGCACACCCTACCAAATTCATCCACCAATCTCTGCAACTTCTCTTCAGAATCTCCCAAGAGCACAGTGTCATCAGCAAAGAGCAGCTGTGACAACTCCCACTTTGTGTGTGATTCTTTATCTTTTAACTCCACGCCTCTTGCCAAGACCCTCGCATTTACTTCTCTTACAACCCCATCTATAAATATATTAAACAACCACGGTGACATCACACATCCTTGTCTAAGGCCTACTTTTACTGGGAAAAAATTTCCCTCTTTCCTACATACTCTAACTTGAGCCTCACTATCCTCGTAAAAACTCTTCACTGCTTTCAGTAACCTACCTCCTACACCATACACTTGCAACATCTGCCACATTGCCCCCCTATCCACCCTGTCATACGCCTTTTCCAAATCCATAAATGCCACAAAGACCTCTTTAGCCTTATCTAAATACTGTTCACTTATATGTTTCACTGTAAACACCTGGTCCACACACCCCCTACCTTTCCTAAAGCCTCCTTGTTCATCTGCTATCCTATTCTCCGTCTTACTCTTAATTCTTTCAATTATAACTCTACCATACACTTTACCAGGTACACTCAACAGACTTATCCCCCTATAATTTTTGCACTCTCTTTTATCCCCTTTGCCTTTATACAAAGGAACTATGCATGCTCTCTGCCAATCCCTAGGTACCTTACCCTCTTCCATACATTTATTAAATAATTGCACCAACCACTCCAAAACTATATCCCCACCTGCTTTTAACATTTCTATCTTTATCCCATCAATCCCGGCTGCCTTACCCCCTTTCATTTTACCTACTGCCTCACGAACTTCCCCCACACTCACAACTGGCTCTTCCTCACTCCTACAAGATGTTATTCCTCCTTGCCCTATACACGAAATCACAGCTTCCCTATCTTCATCAACATTTAACAATTCCTCAAAATATTCCTTCCATCTTCCCAATACCTCTAACTCTCCATTTAATAACTCTCCTCTCCTATTTTTAACTGACAAATCCATTTGTTCTCTAGGCTTTCTTAACTTGTTAATCTCACTCCAAAACTTTTTCTTATTTTCAACAAAATTTGTTGATAACATCTCACCCACTCTCTCATTTGCTCTCTTTTTACATTGCTTCACCACTCTCTTAACTTCTCTCTTTTTCTCCATATACTCTTCCCTCCTTGCATCACTTCTACTTTGTAAAAACTTCTCATATGCTAACTTTTTCTCCCTTACTACTCTCTTTACATCATCATTCCACCAATCGCTCCTCTTCCCTCCTGCACCCACTTTCCTGTAACCACAAACTTCTGCTGAACACTCTAACACTACATTTTTAAACCTACCCCATACCTCTTCGACCCCATTGCCTATGCTCTCATTAGCCCATCTATCCTCCAATAGCTGTTTATATCTTACCCTAACTGCCTCCTCTTTTAGTTTATAAACCTTCACCTCTCTCTTCCCTGATGCTTCTATTCTCCTTGTATCCCATCTACCTTTTACTCTCAGTGTAGCTACAACTAGAAAGTGATCTGATATATCTGTAGCCCCTCTATAAACATGTACATCCTGAAGTCTACTCAACAGTCTTTTATCTACCAATACATAATCCAACAAACTACTGTCATTTCGCCCTACATCATATCGTGTATACTTATTTATCCTCTTTTTCTTAAAATATGTATTACCTATAACTAAACCCCTTTCTATACAAAGTTCAATCAAAGGGCTCCCATTATCATTTACACCTGGCACCCCAAACTTACCTACCACACCCTCTCTAAAAGTTTCTCCTACTTTAGCATTCAAGTCCCCTACCACAATTACTCTCTCACTTGGTTCAAAGGCTCCTATACATTCACTTAACATCTCCCAAAATCTCTCTCTCTCCTCTGCATTCCTCTCTTCTCCAGGTGCATACACGCTTATTATGACCCACTTCTCGCATCCAACCTTTACTTTAATCCACATAATTCTTGAATTTACACATTCATATTCTCTTTTCTCCTTCCATAACTGATCATTTAACATTACTGCTACCCCTTCCTTTGCTCTAACTCTCTCAGATACTCCAACAGCATATCAAGCCATAAATAAAATTTGCCTCCACTCACTCCTAACACACTCGCACATGTTAGTCGAATGTCCTGTAACTACAAATATGTCAAAAAAAAAAATAAATAAATGAATACATGTATAAACTACTGTAAAAAGCCACATAACTTAAAATTACTAACCTTAAAATAACCTAGATATGGTTTTCTGGTGAAAGTTTTGGCAGATTTTCCATTGTTATTGTCGTGGACACTAAGCAAAGTTGCTGATACCAGCTGGATCCCATGACACACATTGTATATAAATGCTGCAAATTCAGCACCCTGAAAAAGTAATAGAAAGTATGCATAAACAAAAGTCTTTTTGTTTGTTTTCTAATCAATGCAAATACAAGGAAATTTATGAGTTGCCTTTCATTTTGTGAAAGGTAAAAATTTACCTAGAACATTCTTCATGCACATTTTCACAAGCATCAACAATACTACATGAATACTTTAACTGCTAAAACTGTTTGGTGAAGCAAGGGGCAAACTACAGTCATTCACCTGTTGTTCAAATGTCAACTATTTGAATAGTTTAAAGACCTGAACATGGTAAGGTATGATTAACTTAGTTATTTATAGAACCACTATATCAGCCTTCACTGCAGCAAAGACTGAGAACTGTGCATCCTAGCTCATGTTCACAGTTAACTTTATTTTGATATTCATGGTGGTAGTGGAAGATTACTCCATAAATGTAATGTCTCCTTTGGTGTAACTGTTTTAGGTCTGTCAAAACTATTATATTTTTATGTATTTCCTTCCTACTGGATATAGTAATCTTAGTGAAATTAAGTCTCATTTGGTAGTCATAAGTGTTAAGTCTAGCTCAGTGAACTTTATTCCTCAATAGTAAAATTTTATGTCTAATTTCAAGTGCATATAACCATAGCTCAATACATATGAGAGCTCTGAACGTAACTACAGTATCAGAGAAACCAGAAACACATGAGGAAACTTTTAACAGCAGTGTTTCAGCACTTTTAAAAATAAAAAGCTAATACCACTTGTATTAAACTTGTTCAGCACAATTCCATGACCATAAAGATTTAATGAGAATTTTATCAACTTACATACTCCCAAGACCAGAAATGTTTTATGTGATCAGAATTACATGACTAATTTATAACTGCATATACATATTTCAAACTTCAAGCTTACTTGAAATACAAATCCAGCAGGTTCCTCTGACACTTGCCATCTCCACTCTCCCTTGGGTCCTGACCATTCACGTACACGCCTTAAACTGCCATGGTTTAGCTCTGAGCATATCTAGTGATAGGAAAGAAAATGATTTCAGTTTTATCAATAGAGAATTTTTAATGAATTTTATCATTCATCAGCTAGGAAAGATGATAGAAAAACATGCCAGCCAACTGTGAAAGTGAAAATGGACAGTAGTGGTAAAGTAAGTCAACAGTGGACTGTGATGGCCATGTCTCCTGCAAGACTTGTCTGCAGTACAATGAGAATCAATTTTTTTTTTTTTTCAACAAGTCGGCCGTCTCCCACCGAGGCAGGGTGACCCAAAAAAGAAAGAAAATCCCCAAAAAGAAAATACTTTCATCATCATTCAACACTTTCACCACATGGGGAAGTGGAATAAGAATCTTTCCTCCGTAAGCCATGCATGTTGTAAAAGTCAACTAAAATGCCGGGAACAATGGGCTAGTAACCCCTTTTCCTGTAAAGATTACTAAAAAGAATAAGAAGAAGAAAATTGAGAATCAAATGTATAAGAAATATACAACAAAAGCAATGCAGAGGGGTTTGTTAAAGAGTGGGGATATGAGATAAGCAGGTAAAACATTTTGAGATTATACTGCATGTTTGGTACAAGTGTTCCTTGCTTTATGCAGCAGATGCATTCTTGGAAGTATATGGCATTTAAAGCAAACCCATTTTTCTTAACACACCAGCAGTCTCCCACCAAGGTTAAGCACAAAAAGAAGAAACACTTTCACTATCATTCATTCAATCACTATACCAGAAGCATGCTAATGTAACAGTTCAGGTGACCCATTGAAATGCAACACCCCCACCCTTCAACAGCACGCCAAATCATAAAAATCACTTGCCTCCACTCAATGCTATCTAACATGCAAAACCTCCTTTATCCTGCCTCCTTCCAACCTTTCTCTCCACCTCAGATTTATATATCCTCCTAGTCATCCAATTTTGTTTCATTCTCTTTAAATGTCCAAACCTCCTCAACAACCCCTCTTCTGCCCTCTGAATAATACCTTTGGTAACCTCACACCTTCTAATATTTAAGTTATGAACGCTCTGCATAATATTAACACCACACATTGCCCTCAAACTACATCTTTTCCTCTAGCCTCCTCCTCATTGTAACAGTTAAAACCCATGCTTTACATACCTATATAACAGTGTTGGTACCACTATACTCTGGTACATTACCCTTTTTGCATCCATGGATAAGATTGTCTCCACAGACGCCTCAATGCACCACCCACTTTTTTTCACTTGTCAATTCATAGACCCAGTAACATAAAATAAGGTTTCATTCCAAGATTGCCAATTGCATATTTCTTGCATAATATTTACCACAAAAAAATTAGCCTACCACACATGCATTAAATTGTCATAAACACATAAGATATTAATTTTTTTTTATTATTAACACACTGGCCGATTCCCACCAAGGCAGGGTGGCCCGAAAAAAGAAAAACTTTCACCATCATTCACTCCATCACTGTCTTGCCAGAAGGGTGCTTTACACTACAGTTTTTAAACTGCAACATTAACACCCCTCCTTCAGAGTGCAGGCACTGTACTTCCCATCTCCAGGACTCAAGTCCGGCCTGCCGGTTTCCCTGAATCCCTTCATAAATGTTACTTTGCTCACACTCCAACAGCACGTCAAGTATTAAAAACCATTTGTCTCCATTCACTCCTATCAAACACGCTCACGCATGCCTGCTGGAAGCCCAAGCCCCTCGCACACAAAACCTCCTTTACCCCCTCCCTCCAACCTTTCCTAGGCCGACCCCTACCCCGCCTTCCTTCCACTACAGACTGATACTCTCTTGAAGTCATTCTGTTTCGCTCCATTCTCTCTACATGTTCGAACCACCTCAACAACCCTTCCTCAGCCCTCTGGACAACAGTTTTGGTAATCCCGCACCTCCTCCTAACTACCAAACTACGAATTCTCTGCATTATATTCACACCACACATTGCCCTCAGACATGGCATCTCCACTGCCTCCAGCCTTCTCCTCGCTGCAACATTCATCACCCATGCTTCACACCCATATAAGAGCGTTGGTAAAACTATACTCTCATACATTCCCCTCTTTGCCTGCAATTAATTTGTTAAAAAAAAAAAAAAATAAGGTGATGAGGGTATCAAATGATTTAGATAAAGAAAAATTGGATATCAAATTGGAGAGGAGGAGTATGGAAGAACTGAATGTTTTCAGATATTTGGGAGTTGATGTGTCAGTGGATGGATTTATGAAGGATGAGGTTAATCATAGAATTGATGAAGGAAAAAAGGTGAACGGTGCATTAAGGTATCTGTGTATGTGAAACTACTGCATACACAAATTTTCACTTGTCTTATAAGGCAAGATGAGCGTTGCTATTTAAGCCAAGATCGCAAGTTTTATATATTCGACACGACATTTTTTCTGTCTCATAAACATGCAAAATTTCAGGTACGTCTTGCTACTTCTACTTACACTTAGGTTACACTACACATACATGTACAAGCATATATATACACACACCCCTCTGAGTTTTCTGCTATTTTCTTTCTAGTTTTTGCTCTGGTTTATTTCCTCTTATCTCCATGAGGAAGTGGAACAGAATTCTTCCTCCGTAAGCCATGCATGTTGTAAGAGGCGACTAAAATGCCGGGGGCAAGGGGCCAGTAACCCCTTCTCTTGTATAAATTACGTACTAAATTTAAAAAGAGAAGCTTTTGTTTTTGTTTTGGGGCCACCCTGCCTTGGTGGGATACGGCCGGTTTGTTGAAAAAAAAAAAAAAGTGAACTTACCTTTTCAAGAACATCTTTACTCCTAACTTCTTGAATAGCTAAAAGACTAAATCCATTCTCTAATACAGTCCGGCATACAACCTCCAGTACGCCAGGATTACAGATCTGGAAAAAAAAAATTCTATACATATACAGATGAGCACTATATTAAACACTTGAACAAATCAACAATAACAGCTGACAAATTCACTGTATACCAATTTTATATATCATAAACAGTATCACAATACAGTATATTTAAAATTCCATAAAATACAAAAAGAAATAAAACAGCCCATTTGCAACTATCCTAGTCCATCTCTCTCTACTGAGCTCAGATACCCCAGTTTCTCATTGAAGGACTTGAATATATCTCAACCCATTAATGAAATCCAAGGCAGACTGGAATGCAACTTACAGGAAATTCTCTAATTAGTCTGAAGAGAACAACGATGGTAACGTGATACCCCCACACAGTAATAAATATAGGCAGGCTCCACTTTACAGCATTTTGTTAATATAGCGGTTTTCAATAATACCCATTCTTCATTTATTCAGACTTCTTACATTAAATATATTCAACACTCACTATAAGCTAAGAATGAAAATATTTTAAGGTAAGTCATGTGTCCTAGGTAGTAGGTTGGTAGACAATAATTTTTTAAAGAATTTACAAATTGAATAAACTTGCAACCAGCTGATCCTGCTTACTCAAAGTTTTGCTTCAAATGTGAACTTCCATAAATCTCTAGCTCTGCATTCTTTGGACAGCTATAAATTTATTTTGCTCACTGAATGGTGATAGTGCCCAGATTTCAAAATATTACAGGAACCACGATAAATAGTGTGTCTGTAAAGGGGCCCTGATGGCCCACCAGGAGCACAACCAGCGGTTTTCAATTATAACCATTCTTCATTTATTCAGACTTCCTACATTAAATATATTCAACACTCACAATAAGCTAAGAATGAAAATATTTTAAGGTAAGTAATGTGTCCTAGATAGTAGGTTGGTAGACAGCAACTGCCCAGGGAGGTACTATCATCCTGCCAAGTGAGTGCAAAACAGAAGCCTGTAATTGTTTTACATGATAGTAGGATTGCTGGTGTCTTTTTTGTCTCATGCACATGTAAGTTTTCAGGTATATCTTGCTACTTCTGCTTACACTTAGGTCACACTACACATGCATGTACAAACATATATATACACACCCCTCAGGGTTTTCTTTTATTTTCTTACTAGTTCTTGTTATTGTTTATTTCCTCTTATCTCCATGGGAAAGTGGAACAGAATTCTTCTTCCATAAGCCATGCATGTAGTAAGGGGCAACTAAAATGCCAGGAGCAAGGGGCTCGTAACCCCTTCTCCTGTATACATTTCCAAATTTAAAAGGAGAAACTCCCATTTTTTTCCTTTTAGGCCACCCCGCCTCGGTGAGGAACGGCCGGTGTGTTGAAAGAAGAAGTAATGTGTGTACTGTATATACATTTTTTAGGCCTAGCTGTATTGCTCACTTAATATATGATAGTGTAAATATGGTATCAGGCTTTTACATGCATTTGAAACTGATAGAAGGTAATGGTTTTGCTTTACAGCAGTAGCCCGGAACCTAACCTACTATATAAGGGGGCTCACCTGTACATGAGGCTTCAGCCCCATCCTGTAAACCACATTTTTACCTTATCTCTAGTAAGCTGTTGCAGATTCCAAGTAGCAACTCTGAAAGCAGGGTCTCCCTGAAAGTATCCGTTGAACACCTCTTTAACAACTGGTCGCTCAGATCTAGAAAAGAAATTAGAATTTGATTATAAATATTGTGATTTAACTTTGCTCAGCAAGACTTCCAGACTTCAAAATATTACAGGGACCACGGTAAATGGTGTGTCTGTAATGGGGCTCTGCTGGCTCACCAGGAGCACAACCAGTACACACACACACTTACCCTCACCTTTCTAGAAACCAGTAAGAATTATCAAGTATTCCACTCGATATTTGCCTCTTCGGTCTCCAGGGGCTCCAGTGACTGGTTCCATTGCTAATTACCCAGATGCAATACTGTGTAAGAAACCACTACTCTCTTCTCAATGGATAACTAAGGCTGACACATTGTTTACCCATTCCCTGTCATGTTTGCTTCCTTGAGAAAGATTTGCTATTCTAGGATTCCTAAGTCACCATCACACACAGATGATCCTGTAGAGGAATCATCCTTTTGATGCAAACATTCTTAAGCTCATCACCAGCAATCATAAAATTTTTATTGTCATTACCAGTAAGGTAATTTCTTATTGGTGATTACTTCACTTGAACATATAACCCTTCTGCAATAATACTCTAGAGTAAATTCTGCAGACTTCCTAACATTGTTGATGCCTCAAGAATGTAATTACCAGAATTCCCGAGTCAGTATAACCCACCAAGTCAAACACAAAACAGTACAACAAAAATGGTTGAAACAACCAAAACTAGCCTTCAACTTGGGTTAGTTGTGAACACAGCAGTTCTATAATATTGAGTTACACCAAACAAAACTACCTTTCTTTTTAATTAGCACTTAAAAATGGTTGATATACTGTATTTTAATAAAAATATATAAAAAAAATTACCATTTACTACACATTACACAGCCATCTTAGGTACATAATGATTTCCAAACTCATCTTTTCAGACTATTTTGACAAAATATTAAGCTACTTTCATTTACCAAAGAACATTCTATAGATCAGCTACTTTTTTTTATTTTAACACATCAGCTATGTATCTGGGTAGTAGGTTGGTAGACAGCAACCGCCCAGGGAGGTACTACCGTCCTGCCAAGTGAGTGTAAAACGAAAGCCTGTAATCGTTTTACATGATGGTAGGATTGCTGGTGTCTTTTGTCTGTCTCATAAATATGCAAGATTACAGGTAAGTCTTGCTACTTCTACTTACACTTAGGTCACACTACACATACATGTACAAGCATATATATACACACCCCTCTGGGTTTTCTTCTATTTTCTTTCTAATTCTTGTTCTTGTTTATTTCCTCTTATCTCCATGGGGAAGTGGAACAGAATTCTTCCTCTGTAAGCCATGCGTGTCGTAAGAGGCGACTAAAATGCCGGAAGCAAGGGGCTAGTAACCCCTTCTCCTGTATATATTACTAAATTTAAAAGGAGAAACTTCAGTTTTTTCTTTTGGGCCACCCCACCTCAGTGGGATACGGCTGGTATGTTGAAAGAAGAAGATCAGCTATGTATATCCCACTGAAGCAAAGTGACCTAAAAAGTTTGGTATGTGAAAGAAGGAAATTAAAAGTAAACACAGGAAAAAGAAAGGTGATGAATAAAGCAAAAAAAAAATTAGGTAATGTAGGACTGGATATCAGATTAGAAGGAAGGAATATGGAGGAAATGAATGTCTTCATATATCTGGGAGCAGACTTGTTGGAGGACAGGTAAACCAAAGAACTGACAAGGAAATTAGGTGGATGGTGCACTGAGGCATCTGTGGAGATAAAGGACCTTATTCATGGAAGCAAAAAGGAAAATGTACCAAAGTATAGTAGTACCAACATTTTTATATGGGTGTGAAGCATGAATTTTAAATGCTGCAATGGGGAAGAGGAAGAAGGTAGTGAAGATGCTGTGTCTTAGGGTAATGTGTAATGTGAATATTATGCAGAGAATTCGTAGTTTGGAAATTAAGAGGTGCAGGGTTACCAAAACTATTATCCAGAGGGCTGAGGAGGAACTGATGACGTGGATTGGACATTTAGAGACGTTGGAGCAAATAGGAAGGCTTGAAGGGCGTATAAATCTGTAATTTAGGGAGGGAAAGAGGGGTAGGGGATGTACTAGTAAAGGTTAGAAGGAAGGGGTAGTAGTAGTAAAGAAGATTTTGTTTGCAAGGATCTTGGACATTCATCAGGCATGTGGGAGTGTGTTAGGTAGGAGCAAGTGGAGGCAAGTGGTTTTTATAACTGGACATGCTGTTGGAGTTTAAGCACAGTAACATGTATGAAGGGATTCAGGGAAACTGGTTAGCCAGACTTAAATCCTGGAGGTGGAAAGCAGTGCCTGCATTCTGAAAAAAAGGGGTGGGAATATTGCAGTTTGAAGGGACACCTGGGCTGTAATGTCGGTACACCTCTGGAAAGACAGAGTGATGGTGAGTGTGTTTCTTATTTTTTTCGGGTCACCCTACTTCAGTGGGAAACGGCCAGTGTTAAAAAAAATAAATCCCCCCCAATCTTGATATCCAATCTCTCATTGCCTAGATTTTTTTGTTACTCTTATTACCGCACTCTCTCCTATGTTAACTTAATTTCCTTTTGTATACCCTCTCAAATTCGTCCACTAACCTTTGCAACCTCTCTGGATTCTCTCAAAAGAACCGAGTTATTGGCAACAAGCAACTGCGAAAACTCCCACTTTTTATCAGATTAGTTATCTTTTAATCCCAATACCCCACGTTCACTTAAATGTTAAGCAACCATGGTGACATCACACAACCCTGTCTAGAGCCAACTTTTACAGGAGAATAATCCCCCTCTCTCTCTCCTACATACTCTAACCTTTGCATCACTATCCACATAAAAACTCTTTACCTGCCACCAATTCCATATATTTACAACATCTACACTGCTTCCTTAGTCAACTTATCACATGTATTTTCTAACTCCAGAAATATGCAATGAAATACTTAATTATTTCAATACAGTGCCAGGGTATTTGTGTCAGAATAATAGTATAGTAATAATAGTGCAAAAGCATTTCTAACAACTAACCTTAAAGACAAGAGTTCAAATATATCTTCACTAAAATCAACTGATATTCTAGGATCTGCTCCATCTTTTATGTCACGAGCTGGTCTTCCAGGAGAACCTCCATCATTGTTCAAAGGAGCAGAATGTGTTCGTCGATGACCTAAATTTTGGAAACAATTATTGAAAAGCAAGGTTTTTAAATAACATAGTTACATAAGACAGAAGTCTCAAATTACTACATTTTAAATCTTAAACTTCTTTAAAAATATTGTAACTAATAAATGAGCAACCTCTTGCCAGTAACTGTACCCAAAAAAAAAGTAAACAGCAAATAGAAGTTTAACAGACTTGCTTCTAAAACTGATTTTAGCCGTAAACAAGATTAATGAAGAACAATCTTAACTAGTTTAATGAATACCACTTGACTAAAATCATATACTTCAGGTAAACAAGATGTGAAGAGCAACGTCATACCTACAATGTGAAAGAAGCGCAAAAATGCAAATATCAATACTGTACAGTAAACCATTGCAGAGGAGGAGGAAAGAAGAGGCCCATATGGACGTTAGGTCAATTGAAGTAAGGTAACGGTTATGCCTGGTTATGACATTTTAAATAGTTTTAGCTCTTTCCAGCTTCCTAAGAGGTAAATTGATGTTAAAATACCCCTTGGGTTTCTGTTCACTGCTTCACCTCGAATGAAAACCACTAAACACTTACCTCACTTTATGTGGGTTCACTTTTATGAGAATTCACTATTATGCAAGGCCCCAGTTCTGTTTGTAATTCTGTATGTGTGATTATTTGGGATACATGACCAACATGGTTAACAAAACATATTAAAGATTAAGGGTTGATGATCTAAGTTTAGTACAGCCAGCTTGTGCCTGGAACGAATCAATGCATGAAGAAAGGGACACCTATACTAGACAGTGGTGAAGAACCTAGACATGCAACAACCAGGCTCAACCCTTTCAATGGACTTCATTATCCATACAGATCACCTTGCCACCTCCTCTGCGAACTCCAACTCTGTCTCCTTAGTCTCATCTACTGGAATGAGGTACGGTGCAGTGTTCTTATACTATGCTGTTTCTTACATTAAGCTTGTCCTGAGCAATGCAGGTTTGTCTTTGTATGGAGTTTCTCATGACATCTTTGTCATCAGTTATTGCCATACATCTAAGAGCCCCATGCTCAAGGATTGAGAAAGCTGACACAAGGAGGAAAAAATAAAGCCCAATATCTTTTATACTGGAAAACAAAGATCACTTTAAAAACTAATTGCCATAGTTTCAGTATTAAACTCAGGTAGCAAATATGATTACTAAAAGGTCCATAACTATAAAATACTGGTAGAATTTGTTGGTATTTGATGTACAAGAAGTGGGTCTTTTCACAGGTTTTATACATGTATCATGCTTCCCTGATATATTAGCATAAACAATAAATGTACATCTACTTTCCTGAGAAAATATTGCTGAGAGGAATTTCAAAATAGAAAAGGTTAGAAATTTCATTTACACAAAAAGTGAGTTTAGATGATCAGTCTTTGCTCAAGAGGTTCAGATTACATGTTAAAAAATTAATAAAATTCAAACTGAAATAACGTCTTACCTGGCATCCTACCACTAATGGTGCGTGGGTATACCTTACTATAGCTTGCAACTGAGATAATGTCACTTATGGGTGGGGAAGCAGGTGGAACAGCATTCACTGTCAAATATATTTTCAGAACACTCAGAGCACGAGCTGAGATTCCTCTCACTTTTACTAGTTCCTCGATACTCTTAAAAGGACCTTTTCTTTCCCTGAGAAATGAAAATGCACTCAAGTTAGTTTAATTTTTTAAGACACTCACTGACTTTCACAGAGGTTATGTGAACAAAAAAATTAAACACATTCACCATCACTCATTCAATAGCTGTCTGGACAGAAATGCAAAAACACTGCAATTCAAATGACACCCGAACTGCAATATCCTCACTCCTCTTATCTTATAAGGCTACACCTCTTTTCAACTATTTACAATATTTCTTAAGACTATTTTTGAGCTTTCTCCATTTTTGTTAAGAGTTTCTATGTGTAGCTTATTTTTATTAAAAACTGTAGCTACATATACAATTTTAACATCAGATATATAAATAAAATTATGTTAACTGCATGGAGACCATGCAGGGTGGTAGGATAGAACTTACCCAAGTTGCTGTTAAAATTGTCCTAAATACAGTCTGGACATCACTGCACAGCTGCAACCTCATTAATTATGATATTTATTAATCTAGAAAAGAGGATTATCATTGCTAAAGTGACATATTTTATTAATGTTGGTAGAATTTCCAACAGTATGTTATGTAATATGACACAAGTGCAACTAATGTTGCACTTGTGTCCCTTTAACAAACATAAGGTGATATACTTCAATTTACCTGTACTCAACAATATTAGCTGCCATTTCTTGATTCATACCATGAACATTCATTAGCTCAAAGATAGAAGCAGCATTCACATTCATGACTCTTATGGGTGAATCACGAATGCTTCTTCCACTCTGAGATTGGGAGTGAGAGTGCTGGGACTTCCCTGACTCACAACTTGGAAGAGAGTCGATGCTTTGTGTACGTGAAGAAGAATGACTGAAATAAAAACATTATTTTTAATCTGTACTATACAAATTTTAAGGGTAACAAATGTACATTATCCATAGTAAATGTTTTTTAATTTTTTTTTTTCAACAAATCGGCCATCTCCCATCGAGGCAGGGTGACCCAGAAAGAAAGAAAATCCCCAAAAAGAAAATACCTTCATCATCATTCAACACTTTCACCTCACTCACACATAATCACTGTTTTTGAAGGGGCATCCAGATACAACAGTTTAGAAGCATATATAAAGATATATAACATATCCCTCCAAACTGCCAATATCCCAAACCCCTCCTTTAAAGTGCAGGCATTGTACTTCCCATTTCCAGTACTCAAGTCCGGCTATATAAAAATAACTGGTTTCCCTGAATCCCTCCACTAAATATTACCCTGCTCACTCTCCACCAGCTCATCAGGTCCCAAAAACCATTCGTCTCCATTCACTCCTATCTAACACGCTTGCTGGAAGTCCAAGCCCCTCACCCACAAAACCTCCTTTACCCCGTCTCTCCAACCTTTTCGAGGACGACCCCTACCCCACCTTCCTTCCCCTATGGATTTATATGCTCTCCATGTCATTCTACTTTGATCCATTCTCTCTAAATGACCAAACCACCTCAACAACCCCTCTTCATCCCTCTGACTAATAATTTAATTAACTCCACACCTTCTCCTAATTTCCACACTCCAAATTTTCTGCATAATATTTACACCACACACTGCCCTTAGGACATCTCCACTGCTTCCTTGCTGCAGCATTTACAACCCAAGCTTCACACTCATATAGGAGTGTTGGTAGCACTACTTTCATACATTTCCTTCTTTGCCTCCACTGATAACGTTTTTTGTCTCCACATATACCTGAACGCACTACTCACATTTTTTTCCTTCATCAATTCTGTGGTTAACCTCATCCTTCATAAACCCATTCGCTGACACGTCAACTCCCAAATATCTAAAAACATTCACTTCTTTCATACTCCCTCTCTCCAATGCGATATCAAATTTTTCTTTATCTAAATCATTTGATACCCTCATCACCTTACTCTTATCTATGTTCATTTTCAGAATTACCCTGAGTTCAAAAGCATTGTGTCTGTAAACTGCAGAGCTACACAACTGGAAAGCTGCACAGGATAAACTAAGTTTTCCAAAAAAATGCACAGCAAAATACAGCCTCCCCTCACTTAGCGACATACTCGTTTACCAATGCCTTGAACTTACGACGGGCTCTCTGATCAATAAGCATGCCTAAATAATGTACATTAGAGCTGATTTCCTATATTTTGTTTATTACAAAATACAGTCCATTACTGTATAAACATTTAAAAATATACAAGAAATGTTGTAAATAGTGCAAAGGTGACATTAAAACAGTATCAAAGATAGTTGACACAAACCCACTACCATTATAGTATGCTCCTCACTTAGCGAC
The DNA here is from genome assembly GCF_038502225.1 of Cherax quadricarinatus. NCBI lineage: Eukaryota > Metazoa > Arthropoda > Malacostraca > Decapoda > Parastacidae > Cherax > Cherax quadricarinatus. The sequence goes on along the minus strand of NC_091298.1, from coordinate 2,290,579 downwards.
AAACTGGTTTATTGACATTGTCTTAGGAACGGAACTCCATCGTTAAGTGAGGAGAGGCTGTATTGCAAAATAGTTTACTATACTTATAATCTCCATACTATTTCCTAAAATTAGAGAAGAATGATAATGTAAACCCTGTCAGTTTCACTAAGAATCCTTGTAAACAATACAAAAGACATATGTGCACCATAAAAACTTACCTCAAAGATTTTTTTTTAACAGTAATATCACATTTGAATGTCTGCAGTTTAGTAGCTCCAACCCCAGACACAAGTGCCAGGTCCTCCACACGTCGAAATCCCCCAATGGCTGTGCGGTACTCGACAATATTTCTTGCAACTGCACGAGTCACTCCCGGTAATGTCATCAATTCTTCCTCAGGGGCAGTGTTTATGTTCAATAAATTCATCTGTGAAATAAATTAACAAATGTGTATATTCAGAAGGTTTGAGAGAGTGGATTGTTAAGTTAACAAAGAGGAGAAAAATTATTTATGACAGTAAGCAAGACTGGGGTCAGAGGAATGTTGCTAAGTGAACTGAGAAGGTTATAGGAAGATGCCAAACATGCGTCTCTTATTCAAATAACTAGATCTATAAAACATAATAGAACATACACTGTGACTTTATTTCATTCAAGATCACAAAGGACTGTATTACAGATAATACTATACATCCTAACCATTATATCTCTTGATATACAGTACAATACATATGTTATTGTCTTATCTGCATAAGAAATTCAGTGTAAGTAGAAAATAATAGTTACAAACAAAGGTGGAAAGCTTTTGATATGCGATCCTTGGCTGATAACCACACTCAATATTATAAATGGCTACAGAATTATTATACACGAAGATTTCCATACTCCATCAGCTGGAAAAAAAAGAGGTCTTAACTACAAACTAGGAAACAATAGCTGTCCAAAGTCCACTTGAAAGCATTTCTTCACAAAGACTTACAGTTTAACAGAATATGCTACAAGTGAAGGTAATGAGTGCCACAATCACTTGAAAATTAGATTTTTTTTTGACAGTGAATTAAATACTAAGATGGGGCACACTGAGCTTAGCTTTACTACTATGGCTACAAATTGGTAATCACAAATAGGTGTGTACAGAAAAGATGGACAGATGAGGTGTATGAACTGCTATAAAGAGGCTGCTGTGACAATCACTGATACCAAAAATGACTGCAGATTATATATCAGAGAAATGGTTTGAGAAAGAGAATACAAGACTGAAGACTGCTGAACACATTCAATGAATTTATTTACAAGGTCCAGAGAATATAGTAATAAGGAAGTACTCCAGCAGATTACAAACTATTCATAATGACTTAAATTATGAAATACAAGACATATGAACTGGTGCAGATATTTAAGCAAATGTAATATCTTACCTATGGTAACAAAACTCCCATAAAACACTATGTTTGTATAACCATAAAAACTAAAACTGAAAAGATATAAGGGGTTACCATGTTTTATTTGCTTTATTTCGTATCTTTGTACTGGCATATGCCCTATTTCATGCAACATAGTGCTATGTAATACAAAAGTAAATACAAAAATACCTGTATATATAGTCTAGTATACAATATTCTGCAAAATTTCTGAGAGATTTCTATAAAAAAATAAAGATACTAGATTTAAAGATAAGTTTAAATTAAATACCTTGGAATCATATTCCAGCATATTAAAAGCAGCAGAAAGATCCTTTGCTTTATGTGCTTTGCCAAATTTGCCACTGACCCAGGAGGAATTTGAAGAGCGACGCCGGAATATCTTTAGACTAGATGATCTTTGAGTTTCTTTTCCTTGTTTGGGCGAGTTTTCTCCATTTTCAGCTAATGAAAGAAAATATTAATTCTGAATTTAATGTAGATCTTTCTTTGGTGCAATGATGACTCCTACAATTATCATACATCTTTCAACAAACTGGCCATATCCCACTGAGGCATGGTGGCCCAAAAGGAAAAACGAAAGTTTCTCCTTTTAAATTTAATAATGTATACAGGAGAAGGGGTTTCTAGCCCCTTGCTCCCAGCATTTTAGTCGCCTCTTACGGCACGCATGGCTTACGGAGGAAGAATTCTGTTCTACTTCACCATGGAAGAAATAATTTTCCCATTAAAATTTTTTATTGTGAGAATGTCTCAATATTGCCTTTGCTGCTTACCTCCATGTTCATCAAGGTTATTATGTGTGGGTGGTGGTAACTCCCCACTTGTACACTGGCCCATTCTGCTTCCTCAAGGTTTTCCCTTTTTCTGTGATGAGTATAAAAATCAGGAAAATAAATTCATTCTTTTTCCAAACCAAGAAGAAATAATAAATATTGAACACAAATAGTGTGCAAATTAATTGAGACAGAAGTAAATTTTGTGATTATCTCATAATATGATTATCTCATAATTTGCTGATGATACTGTGCTTATGGGAGATTCTAAAGAAAAATTGCAAAGGTTAGTGGATGAGTTTGAGAATGTGTGTAAAGATAGAAAGTTGAAAGTGAACATAGAAAAGAGTAAGGTGATGAGGGTATCAAATGATTTAGATAAAGACTATTCCTGAAAGCATGCTCTGTTAGTAAATGTGGTTTTACCAAATTCTCGCCTTCAATTCATAATTACTACTGAAATTCATGATGGATGTTACACCTAGGAAGCATGCAGGTATTATAGCTCCTAGAAAACATGCTGATATGAGTATCAGACAAAGTGCCAAAATATGAGCCTAGGAGAGTTAACTATTGGTCGAATTCTGATGAGAGCTGATGACACTGGTGATTATGGAACGCTACACTGAGGAAGATGTGGAAGAAAGTGCAAGATAATACCTCATGATGACAAGGTTATCACAAGAAATAGTGTGAAGGATCCCAAGAAAACTAGCAAAGATTTACAAAGAGATTTGGCTTCAGTTGGCATAAATGCTGATTCTTCAACTGTTCAATGAAGGCTTTTTAAAGTTGGCAGAACTGCAAGAAAGCTGGTAAAGAAACAATTATTGACTGCCTCAGTGAAGAAAAAACAGCTGCAGTGGGCACTCGATCATAAGGAATGGACGACACGAATGGAAAAAAGTTATACTTTCAGATGAGGTGCATTTTGTAGTACATGGGATACAGATCAGGGGTAGTGAGATGGAGCAAAGGCTAACCTCTTTGGAATGGATACATTCATCAAGTGCCAAAACACCCAACTAAGATGTTTTGTAGTAGTTTTACTGCTAAAGGCCCTGGACAGCTTGTATTGTTGAAGGAACAACAAATAGTGCCAAATACAAGGCAATCCTGCCAACTCATTTCCTTTCTATTGTGGACAGAGACTTTCCTAATGGAGAAGGGGTATTCCAGCAGGATCTTGCTCCATGTCACACCTCCAGAAAAATGTTGGCATTCTTTGAAGAGAGTGGGCATAGTGTTCTAAATTGGTTTGGAAACTCCTGACCTCTATCCAGTTGAGAATCTATGGGCACTAACCAAATGCAAGATCATGAAACAGGACTATTCAACTGTGCAGAAGCTAACTGCTGCTGTTACTAGAACCTGGTACCAGGTTCTAATAACAACAGCAATTAGCAATGCTATGCCAAAGCATGTAGCAATGCTTATAAAAGCAAAGGGTAGTCATATTTCTAATTAAATCAATTACCTGTCAAATCATTGTCATATATTTTTCAAATAAACATTAATTTTCCAAATGAATGTCTCATTTCATCACTGTACCAATTAATATGAATACTACTGTAGTGTTCACTGCTTCTTAGCACCACATTAGGATGATTTAACCTCTCTCTTTATAGTTAAATCCTCCTCTCAGTTAAGGGGCTAATCTGAATACAATCTTTGGATCTTTTCACTCCTGTTACTGCCTTTATGACACATGTCATCCCTCACTTCTAGTATTAATGTATGTAAAAAAGGGTGGAGCAGACAAAGCCTAATGGGGAGGGATGCTTTCTCTAATATAAGTATGGAGCAAACTGAGTCTAGAAGGACCATGTGAGAAATGAAAATAGTTGACAGCTATGATTGTGTGCTGTGCAATTCTTTCGAGCCTTACTCCTTCCCTCCATTTAATTTTATTACTCCTTCAAATAATATCAGGTTTAAATAAATGATGAATGACTTGTCATTATAAATTGCTACTGTATAAGAAAAATCTAATATGTCATCTCACCTGTGACTATGATGATCAAAAAGCTTGAAATAGAAGATGCAAATGCAATTCTTGAAAGAACAGATATAAAATTCCAATTTCCATGTTCATCACCAGTACTCTCTATCATCTTCGCATGGTTCCCAGATTCATATACTTAAGGGTACCTGCTAAAAAAATACAAACCTTTTATCATCAAGGCAGACTTTTTAATGTTATTGAAATAAAATTATCTTAAGTACAGCAACGAATTTTCAAATGAATATCAGTACTTACATTTCCTACAGAAAGGTCAGCATTACCCAGTGCGAATTACATGCATAACAGAAAACAAGCTATAAAAAAGAGCATCTCTAAACAATTTAAGGAAAAAGCCTGGCTGCAAGAGTAGTTTTTCTATCTTGCTATTACCAAACAGAGAAATGAGTCTCTACCACTCCTTGCTTTGAATGACCAACACAGGTTTATCACTTCACATAAATATTTGAGGTGTCCCATGGCTCAGCCAGTAGTGCACTCAACTCACATACTGAGGGATCTGTAGTTCGATGATCAGCATGGGTAAAAATGGTGGGCACTTGCTGCCCCTGTTCACCTAGGAGTAAGTAGGTACCTGGGGTGTTAGCAGAATGCTGTGGGTTGCATCCCAGGGGGTGATAGCATACCTTAGACCCAAGAAGAACTACAAAACAGATCCCAGAGTTAAAAGAAAATGAGTTATGATAAAAGGTAGAAAACACTAAAGATGCCTATACTGTACTGGCTGAAAGGAGGATAACAAGAGGCCACAGATATAGATTTTGAAAAAAACTGAGACAAAGAAATAATAGAAAAATTTTCTATGCAAATAGTGGTACAGGAATGAAATAAATTGAAAGAGGAGGTATTAAGAGCTACAACAATTGGAAATTTATAAAATATGTATGATGAATATAGTACTGAAAATGGGAAACCACAAGCATAGGTCTGCTCCTATAATCACAAGTAGGTAATAAATAAGTAACTAAGAATACCTGAAATAAGGATATCCTTCATGTATAATCAAATTAAAAATGCACAATAAATTTTTACCACTAATTCTTAATATGGTACACTGTATTTATCTCAGCCTTTTGAGTAAAACAACAGAAAAATACTGTACACAAGATAAAGGTGTTAATTTGCAAGTTGGTGTACAAATAGAGTGCAACTTTAAAACATTATTAACTCAACTACTGGTCTCTCTCTCTCCTTGCTGCAACTGTGGCACTCCTCTGGTTCTTATCACTTATCTGCTCTTATCTCTTCTCCACTAGAATAAGTTTAATTATGAGCCTTCAAAATTCTATCCTCCAATTTCTCAGTGGTATTTATTTATAAAACACTCTCAGAGATAAAGAAACTTCAAGGACAATATGAGTTGCAAGTCTGATGAGGTCAAGGTAGCAAGCTTAACAAATTACCCATGGTTCTCAAGCACCAGCAAGGCTGATGATGTCATAAGGTACTTAACTTACCAAGCACTTTCAAGAGCTGGAGACCAAACTATAATAATGAGATGCATCATAATTGCCACATTTTACTACATATATCGCAATGAATTCGTAAATTAATAGCTTTTGCATATCTACACTTAAAAATTTTTCCTAAGGTGTTAAGGAAATAACGATCAGCACTGAAGCTACAGTATGTGACGCAGCAGATAAAAGACCTATTGTCATATCTATCTAAAACACAAGATACTGAACTTATTAGTCTTGGTCCTTCAATGAAATATCCATTGTGTACTATATTACTGATAAAGTATTATTGTTTTTACATTATCACTCATGGTTCTCTTGGGAATTATTATCATTTGCTTCAAATTTTATTTTATTTAAATATATAGTTTGATTGTACTAGGACTATCAAGTGGGGTATCCCTGGCCTTGTATCCTAAAATATACAGTAATGAATAACTAAAGTGTAATGAACACTTATCAATGCTCAATAATAACCCACATGGAGACAGAAACACTGGAGATTAATTGATCTGTATATTCTGACCTGTGTTTGTCTCCACATGGGTTATTATTGAGCATATACAGTAATGTATATCTGATAATTTTTTTATTTTTTAACCCTTAAACTGTCCAAACATTGAGGGGGAGGAGGGAGGGGCAGTGGAAGGGGAGGAAGGAAGGGGGAGGGAGGGGCAGAAGGGAAGAGGGGGAGGAAGAGGAGGGAGGAGAAGGAGGAAGAGGAAGAGGAGGAGGAGGAGGGGCAAAAGGGAAGAGGGGGAGGAAGAGGAGGGAGGAGGAGGAGGAGGAGGAGGAGGAGGAGGAAAAGGAGGTGGAGGAGGAGGAGGAAAAGGAGGTGGAGGAGGAGGGAGAGGAGGAGGAGGGAGAGGAGGAGGAGGGAGAGGAGGAGGAGGAGGGAGAGGAGGAGGAGGAGGGAGAGGAGGAGGAGGAGGGAGAGGAGGAGGAGGAGGGAGAGGAGGAGGAGGAGGAGAGGGAGGGGGAGGAGGAGGAGGGGAGGGGGAGGAGGAGGAAGAGGAGGAGGGGAGGAGGAGGAGGAGGGGAGGAGGAGGAGGGGAGGAGGAGGAGGGGAGGAGGAGGAGGGGAGGAGGAGGAGGGGAGGAGGAGGGGGAGGAGGGGAGGAGGAGGGGGAGGAGGGGAGGAGAAGGAGGGGGAGGAGAAGGAGGGGGAGGAGGAGGAGGGGGAGGAGGAGGGGAGGAGGAGGGGGAGGAGGAGGAGGGGGAGGAGGAGGAGGAGGAGGAGGGGGAGGAGGAGGAGGAGGAGGAGGAGGAGGAGGAGGAGGGGGAGGGGGAGGAGGAGGGGGAGGAGGGGGGGAGGAGGGGGAGGAGGAGGAGGGGGAGGAGGAAGAGGGGGAGGAGGAGGAGGGGAGGAGGAAGAGGGGTAGGAGGAGGAGGGGGAGGAGGAGGAAAGGAAAAGTAGGGGAGGGTGAGAAAAGAGGAGGGAGAGAAGCAGGGAGGATGAAGGATGGGGAGGGAAGGTGGAAAGGAGAAGTAGAGGAGAGGGAGAAAAGAGGAGGAGAAAGGGAGTGAGAGAGAGAGAGAGATGAGATGGAGATATGAGAACAGATGAGGAGGATAAGATGAGAATGTGATGAGGATGAAATGAGGGTGAGATGATGAAATGAGATGGAGATATGAGAACAGATGAGGAGGATAAGATGAGAATGTGATGAGGATGAAATGAGGGTGAGATGATGAAATGAGATGGAGATATGAGAACAGATGAGGAGGATAAGATGAGAATGTGATGAGGATGAAATGAGGGTGAGATAAAGTGAGAATGAGATGAGGATGAAATGAGGACAATATAAGGCAGGATGAGATAAGGAGAATGAAATGACACAGGACAATGAGTAACCAGTGCTGTCCTATACACTGTAGAGTTTTTTGTATTCATTATAAGGTGCTAAACCCATGTGGGTTATTCAGCACAATGAGTGGAGATAGCTTAATCATATCAGTCAAGAACAAGAAAGCCCAGAAATCCATTCAATCATTTTCTTGCATAAACATATTTTCTAGGATGACTAGAGACTCTTTTGACTGGATTTTACTCTCACAGCAAAGCTTAAATTTAAGAACATAATAAAGAACATATAAAATGGCTGCTGTAGATTTATTGACCTAAGCTAGGCAGGTTTTACTAGCACCTAACCTTCACACTTGAGTATCTATCTATTTAGGCCAATGTGTTTGCTTCAGTGAGACTACTTGACAATTTGTTCCCGATTTCTACAACTATGCTGCCAAACCATAGTTTTGCTACATCTTTCAATATTTATATTCAAGAGCAGCATGCCTAACTGAACACCTACCTTTTCTGACCTCTTTAAGAGCTGTTTAGAAAGAAACAATCTCAAACTCTTGATATATTTTTCTTGTGCAATCCTGGCATGACTATAGAATTCTGGAGTACTCTACGTTTATCTGTAGAGAAACAAAACAGCTTAAATATTTAAAATAATTAAATATGCATATTGTAAATTGCTATTTTCATTATTTATAATTTGCATAACAAATTATTATATAATCAAACCATGTGATACTCCAGGCAGTTGTTTGGAATATCCCACGGGTATGGCCAGTGTATCCAATGCAGATATGAATGCACATGATACACAGATTCCTTTGCAATACATTAAAGATGAATTGTAATTTAGTTCAAGAAATATCTGACACAAAGCTATAGCACATAAAACATTAAAAAATTACCTAGGATATATATTGTGGGGATTAGCTCTGGCAGTGATGGTGGACATGATTTCATCATTAAACATCAAACTTCTCGCAAAGTCTTGAGTAGCTCAGTTTAATGCTTCAATTGAATCTGAAAATACACTGTCCATTATATCACACTGTCCAAACTACAGTACTGTATCACTACTCTCCCCTACATGTAATACTTTATGATATAAGTGAAGATTTAGTGGTAGGCATCACACATGAATTCAGTGACCACATACAATACTGTCAAAGCAACTGATAAACACTAAAAAATGAAGCTTTTTAACCTAACATTAGCCCAACTCATTCACAAGAATAATACATGTATAAGGGACCTGGGATAACCATATCAGACTATTTTATTTCAAGGACCATCATACAATATAGTCTTATTATCACAACTGCAAAGAATATGATAGGCTGGATGAAAAGACCCTTTAAAATATGAGATGCAAAATCAATGATGATACTCTTTAGGGCAGATACAGTGTATTCTCTAGATTAAAATACTGCTGTACTAACAGCCTAGTTTAGGGCAGGCAAACTTGCAGAGTTGGAGGAAGTATATAAAGTACAGAATGCAGTCCGCCAAACTGCACTTCTAAAAGTGTGGGCAAAAATGATACATTATAATTTACAACTGGAAAATGCTGTAAGAAATGGTTCTAAAACTGCACATTGAAATAACCCCTTACGAGAATGGGAGGCACGACAGATTGTAAAAAAGCAGTAGGGAAATGAGTCCACCAAGAAAAAATTCAGTCTAAGGCTTTCCAGAACCCTCCTTTGAAATACAAGGTGAATTACCTACAGACCTAAATTTTCTTAGCATTTCTATGGTAGACTAAAAGTAGCACAGTTTCAAATTTCTTGCTGCATTACTTCCCAGTAGCTATCAAAATAAAGTTAATTACTGACTGCCTTGACAACATCTGCTTCAAGTACAGTCGAGTATCATCACTTTTGAAGACCTTTCATGATATGTACTTACCACCATCTTCAATCTCCTTCAAGACATCATCATATGAGATAGCTGCCTAAATTACCAAACAAAGTATGATAATTATACTTATGTGGACCTGTACCTAAATAAACTTACTTATAAATGGCTAACCATTTCAGAGGGTAAAGTAATGAAATGTGTTTCAAGGGAAACAGTAAAAGTATAATAAATATTTGGTATAAATAATGCTCACCAAGAGTAGGCAATCCATAATGGTTTACAAGCACAAATTTCATATACTGTATAATGATTTTGAGAGCCATGAACACTAGTGATGGACAAATACCAAAATTTTTGCTGATACTGACACCATTAAAATTAGCCCATTGCTACTGATGCTAATACAGATACACAATTTTTGGCCAATACCTATACCATCGAAATTAGTCAATACCCACTGATACCAATACTAATATTTAAGCACGCTTGTAATGAATATACATACTGTATAATACAAGTAGTTAACATACATGTACCTATTACCTACCTGATCCTCTCTTTAATGTTAATGTAAATAACCCGTTTACTTTATTCTTAGTATGTCTCCTTTAATTGTAATTGCTTTTCAAGTAGTTGAATTAGTACTTACCTCTCTTAATTTTTAAGGTTAAATAATAAGATAAGGTTAACAATAAGATATTTCAAGGATCCCAGTGGAAATGAATCACTTTTGTCTGACTTTCTTGGGTTATCCTGGTAATTTATACATACTAATATGTTACTATGTATGACAATTTATGTAACTGCATTTGTGTGTACCTGTACCTGAACAAACTTACTTATATAGATTTAACCTAGAATAACCCAATAGAGTCAATCATTGCGATATATTGCATTTCCATCAGTATATAAATATTACCAGCAAGGAAATGTACAATGGTGAATCTGACACATGTAAAACACGTCCCAAAGTGTTGCAATAAAATAAATAATATATAATATATAATATATTATAATATATATATATATATATATATATATATATATATATATATATATATATATATATATATATATATAATTATTACATACATATAAATGTGTGTAAGCAATATAGGCATACAACAGCAATAAATACTTATAAACAAGCGTTAAACCCACAAGGGTACAAATAGTAATATATTCTTTTACTGTCAATACCACAGCATCAATACTAGTGGAAATAGGTCACCGTGTCCGACTTTGTTTGTGGTTATCCTAGGTAATTTACACTATGTATAATAACTGTACTTATGTGTATCTGTACCTAAATAATCTTACAGAGTTCATCAAAGGTTTGTTTATATTGACTTCTTAGCATCAGCTGATCTAAAAAAAAAATAGCCCTATATGCTGGTAGTAATTCCACATATAATGCACCAACATTATTTTAATAACCATGAGATGGTCTATTTTTTTTACCTTCCTTATATACTGCAGGAGTGCAACATTATGTTGGTGAAGTATTTATAATAATATTATGAAGGAGGTGAGGGTGAGGTCGTCCAGGATCCAACACTCAACACTTTCTCTCATTCCACAAACAAAACAAACAATTATATTTGCAAAAAGTACGTTTATATTACAGAATTTTGTAAAATTATAGCAAATAATTATATATATATATTATATATATATATATATATATATATATATATATATATATATATATATATATATATATATATATATATATATATATATATATATATATATATATATATATATATATATATATATATATATATATATATATATATATATATATATATATATATATATATATATATATATATATATATATATATATATATAATGTATATATACTTATTTACTATAATTTTACCAAGTTAAATAAATATATTTATTTAATGCATATAAATATATTTGATTTGTAAATATTTAATTAAATTATCCATGAAACATATGTTTACAAATATAGAAGTAGAAAAAGTGTGTATACCTAGAGTCTTATTTTAGCAAAAAGATACCAATATGTCTGTACCTAAAGTGTGACCTCGTCAGTTGTGCCAGTCAACGTAGGAGTTCCTTAAGGCAGTGTTCTTTACGCCTTTACTCTGGTGGACCGCGGCCTGGTAGGCAACGCTCTCGCCTCAGGCTGAGTGACTGGTTCAATCCCGGCAAGGGAGGAAACATTGGGCGTGTTTCTTTACACCTGCTGTCCCGTTCACCTAGCAAGTGCCTGGGTGTTAGTTAACTGGTGTGGGTGGCATCCTGGGGGACAAGATTTAAAGTCCACAATGGGAATAAGACAATCAAACCACAGTACGGGTAGGGATTAAACTCGCGGCAAGTAAGTCATACTGTGGTTTGTTTGCAATCGTGTCATTACGATTTCATGAGTCAAGACAGTCCCTCAATGGCTAACCCTCCGGGGTTAAAAATTCGAAAAAAATCTCATACATCAATGATCTCCCCAATGCATCTCATCTCCTTGAATTCCTCTCCACATTATTATTATTGTTATCAAAAAGAAGCGCTAAACCACAAGGGCTATACAGCGCTGCTTTCTCTCCACAGATGACACAGCTTCTCTTAGCGACTGTTAATAAAGAGCCATTAAAAATATCTACATGAAAGACTAGCAACAAACAGTGAGACACACGAGGGTATATCTCAACTTGAAATTTAATGTTAGGTAAAAGGACACAAGTGCAACTAATTGAAATTTAATATCCAATTCCAACACACGTGGATATTACACTTAATCACCTAAAACCCATTAATAGCCCAACAAAAAGCCACTTGAACTTAATACTGTATACAAAATATGGACTCGTACTGCTGTGCCTACTATATATTTATGACAGTTCCAATATAAACCCTTCACTGTAATGTCTTTGACAGCTTCAGCGGAACAAAGGCATAACAAAAACCTCTTGTCCGACAGAAAATTTGTGTAAAAACTCAATGGGCATAAAAGTTCCTTAAATCTGGAACCTCCCTGTTTGTAGCATCCTGTTAAAAAGTACCTTAATATAAGTAACTTGCTGTATCTTCATCTCTATTCACTCTGCAAAACTGAGGACTATTGAATCTGTTTGAAATAATATATAATTCTTTTGAAATTGACCTTTTGTTCATCAGCTGCCTTTTCCAATTATAGTTATGATTGTAATTAACTACATTAGTTCTTCTTAATAGTCTGTGTCTAGTTTGTCCGAAATGAATTGTATAAATAGTGGCTTTCTTTTGTGCCTGCCAGTGTTTTATTGCATGTAAGCTTCATTATTTTTGTACCACAGGAAGAAATATAAAATTTGTATTTAAAACGAAAATCTGCATAACTATGGACTTGCATGCACGCTAAATGTCACCCATCTCTGTACATTGTATCATGTTGAAATACATTATTATTATCGTTATTATTATTATTATTGATGTTATGATCATTATTATTATATTATTATTATTATTATTATTATTATTATTATTATTATTATTATTATTATTATTATTATTATTATTATTACCGTTGTTGCTGATATTATTATTATTATTATTATTGTTATCATTATTATTATTATTACCGTTGTTGCTGTTATTATTATTATTATTATTATTTTTATTATTATTATTATTATTAAATTTGGGTGCCAGCTGACCCCCTGAGTCCGGCTTGTGACGTCACTTGACATGTTTATAAACAAACTGAACTCTGACATTCCGTCTTTTCCACGGCATCACATAAACCTTGCTAATAAATCACTAGCAGATAAATGTAACTTCTTATATCGTATTTTTTTCCTCCGTGAGACGTCATATACAAGTTTTGTTCATTTTATTACACATGAGTGTAATTAGGAAGGGAGGGAGGATGGGATTAAAATAAAGGAATGAAGTATCTCAGGTGTTGACACGTTGTCAGGAGGATACTGTGGCAGACCTCAGCAAAGTGGGTTATAATGTCGTTTTCTGTAAGAATGTATCAATATGCCAAGTGAACAGACCTTGTAAATGTAAGTTATGTTGCCATGAAAGTCGACAAGCATATTTATTAATATTCTTCAGAAGACCAAGGAGTAAGTGCACTAATAGCTTTGGTGTATTTATCTTGTTTAGTTGTAACCAAAATTGCTCTTTTTCTTCCTTGTTTTCCATACAGTATTTGTTATTCCTTTTTTGCAAGTGCATTTATGCCTAACATTTTTTGTAACTAAAGTCAAGTTGTATAATTTGTTTTCTATTTAGCTTGTCATTTACATCAGTATTACAGTGCATATATGTAATTTGCATTTAAAAATTAAACATGATAATATTGCATATATTCATTATAAATATATAAGGAAGACATTTTATAATGACGACATATTGTATTCCTATTATTTTTCTAAACGTTTTAAATGGCTGACACAGATATCACGTCTTGACCTAAAATATCTCAAAGGAGAGAATATACCCAAAAACTTTGTGAGCATAAATAAAAGATTTGGTTTATTTTGCTGTTGTCTTCAGCATTAGCTTTCCAAAGTATCTTGCCTGCACATGTCAAAGCCAGTCAAAGCATGAACCAGTTCAAGAAGAGAGCTAAAAGGTGCCTAATGAATGTAGTGACAGAAAGGGAGGAGAATGATTTTTTATTTTTTTAGCTAACACACATGTAAATATAAATAACTCATTTTATGATATTTCTAGTATATCTCCTTTATTGTATAATAATAAGGTATTAAAAGGACCCTAATGGAAACAAGTCACTTTGTCTAACTTTTTGGGTGATCCTAGGTTCTCTACACATATGCTGCTATGTGTGATAATGCATGTAACTGTATTTGTGTATACCTGAATAAACTTACTTACTTACTTACTCCTTTTATTTATATACTGTATTAATTTCTGACATGTTTGAAGTCTGTTAAAAATCTGGATTGCCACTCATTCTGTTTTGAGTCCAGTTTCTTGTTGATGGCTCTCCAGCACCTTCTGTTATACCATTCATCATTGTTTCATCTTATTTTCTCTCCTTTTTTTTAAAAAAACTGTTTAAATAAATTTGTCTTATTATTATGAGGCAGTAAATATGGTATCATTAGAAAGCTTGAGATCTGGAGGTTAGACAAAACTGATCACCTATTTTTATTATACTTTTTACTACATTTACTAAATACACATTACAGAAACACACACACAAAAAGTGGAACAATCTGGAGAGTGAAATAGTCGAGGCAGGATCCATACATAGCTTTAAGAAAAGGTATAATAAGGCTCTTAGAGCTGGGAGAGAGTGGACCTAGTAGCAACCAATGAAGAGGCAGGGCCAGGAGCTGTGACTCAACCTCTGCAACCACAAATAGGTTAGTACAAATAGGTCATACACACATATGCACATGCACACAGACATTCATATATACGTACATACATACTGTTTATCTGATTATTAAATTGATTCTTCTTGATTCTTATATCCTGCAATTGGATGTTTTCTCTAGAAATGTAACATGGGATTATGTAAATGAAAAAATATCTAAATAATGATAAGCTTTATTGTAGATGATTTTTCTTTGGCACAGCATGAGAAATTGGAATTTTCTACATTTATGGTCATGGCTGCTGTCTCACGTTCGTTATTCTCGGGTCAACCTTGTGGATGACCTCAAGCATCAGTCACCTCCAAACTTACAGCAGGTAGAATAAAAGTCACAATACCATGGCTGGAATAATGAAAAAAATAACCCATACTAAGAGAGTAAACTTTAGACAATGTTTTGATTCATTCTATACCATTGTCATGTTATGACTTAATAATGGTGCAGGGCAGAATAATGCATCATTTAAAGTTTCCTTTTGAAGTGTGGGTTATTTCTAAATTACAGCAAGTAACTTCTGATGTTATAAAATTGAAGATTGAAAACTTGCCTTTATATGAATGAAAAAACATGTTTTATAATTCTCTTAAGCATATCCCATATATATACAGCTGAATGCTGTGAATCCAGAATTGTTAACACTTGGAAATTATTGTTAATGTCACACTTCCACTGGCCAGTTCATTTTGTTTTTAATGAACCTAGGTGTGGTGGCAGTATTTTTTTAATTACCACTTCAGGTTAGACTCAGGTGTTAATTACCAGCAAATAGGTAATTACACTAGGTCAAGTTGACTTTTGTGATTGCTTACATTTCACAAGACATAGCCTGATGTATTGTGTATGGAACCCCATCTCTATTTCTGCATAAATTCATTAATTGCATTGATATGTCTACCTAGGAGTAAAATTTCTACATCTCTTTTGCATGTTGGTGACTGATGAGGAAGGTGCCTTAAAGAGGATCAAATGCAGACAGTAACAAGTGTTGAGAAATAACTTTGTTCTGCAAAATCAAATCAAACCACACTATCAATCCAGTAAAAAGTAGCATTACAATAGATAGGCAAGTTATGTGTTGGCTATGGTCCCTAACCTGACAGAGAAGAATGCTCTCTTGTGTTCTTTAAGTGTCAGAGAGGAAGTAGTCCATATCACCAACATAACCCAAAGTATATATGTTTTGGAGTAAGTGTTTATAATAGGCAAGTACAGTACTGTACTGTACTGTGTGTATGTGTGTGTGTGTATATATATATATATA
This sequence comes from Cherax quadricarinatus, assembly GCF_038502225.1. Taxonomy (NCBI): domain Eukaryota; kingdom Metazoa; phylum Arthropoda; class Malacostraca; order Decapoda; family Parastacidae; genus Cherax; species Cherax quadricarinatus. The sequence continues at coordinate 2,274,627 of NC_091298.1, read as the reverse complement.
TATATATATATATATATATATATATATATATATATATATATATATATATATATATATATATATATATATATATATATATATATATATATATATGTACATATGTATAATGTATATATATATATATATATATATATATATATATATATATATATATATATATATATATATATATATATATATATATATATATATACTGTATATATATATATATATATATATATATATATATATATATATATACTGTATATATATATATATACTGTATATATATATATATATATATATATATATATATATATATATATATATATATATATATATATATATATATATATATATATATATATATATATATATATATATTTTTTTTTTTTTTTTTTTTTTCAACAAGTGCTTTCGAGCATTGAAAAAAATAAATTTTCAAATTTTACTCAAATTGAGAATGTTAAGACTTTGGTTATTAGTACTGATAAGATATTACATGGGCCTTCAAGCTCCAGTGTTGATATTATTGTCTGTGAATGGTTTTGCAAACATCACAGTAAAGGTTATCTATTTCTTGGCCTATACTGACAGAGAAAGCCTAAAATGTTTCACAGAGAACTGATGCTACAAATACCATCAAAGCTACAAATGCTACAAATACCTCAAAGCATCTGGCAAAAAAAGATGTCTGCAGACCATGATGTCACCAGATGTGTGGAGAAATTTGTTAAAAGTACATCCAGTGTTTGTACTATATATAAGTTGCTGAGGAGAATACGTTGTAATGATTCTATTCAAGAAATGTCTTTCTAAGTCACTTCTTAATAAGTATATGTATGCCCTTCTCTTTCAGAAAGATGATGAAAATATGGGACATAGTAATTCTCCAGACTTAAGTAAGTGTTTCAGAATGTTTAATGTTAATGCAGTACTTGCACTGTAATGCAAAAGAAAGAATTTATAGTTACTCTTACCATAATAATATTAAATATAATAAATAAATATAAAAGTTAGTAAAAAGGCACTTTTAATAACACTAAAAATTCTAATAAACATGAAAATACAATATATAGGAAGGTTGCACCTCTCAGCCTTTGCACCTTTCATTTTTGGATTTGCTGAAGAGGACCCTTGTAGGGGGTTAAAATATGAAGACCAGTATATTTTCTGAGTTTCTGTTTTCATGTGAGTTATTATTGAGCATTGACAAGTGTTTGTTACACTTTTATTAATTATTCATGAAAATACAAGCATATTGCCAGAAATACAATAAAATTCTATACTTAATTCAATGAATACTAAAACATTTGGATTATGTGATAAAATCTTTTTAATTATAATATTTTGAGTACACTATATATATTGTAGTATTGACTTCTGTGTAAGATATGTAAGACTTTTATAATAAATTTTGCAAAAAAGTACCCTACCAATTATATGCTTCTGTAATTACCTATTTGTACTTGAATTAATAAATGATAAAAATATAATACATGTACTTGTGATAACTTTAGTAGGAATAATAAGTAAATACAATATACATAATTTACAAGGAGTATAAACTTTTTTTTATCAGCTATTTCCCACCAAAGTAGAAGTGCTTATACATGTATATATGCTTTAAATTTATATAAGGTTGTAAAATCTTTAGTTTTGTTGCAGCTCTCTAGAAAGATTAGTTTTAGAGTTTATTCAAAATTCAAAGTTTATTCTCTATAAGGATTACAATGCTGGGTTTACAGAAATTTGGTTATTGCTTGGTTTACATGTAGTAAAATTGTGATTACAGAGTGTACCACTAGAACGCTTAGCATGGCTAGGCATTTCGGGCATGGTTCTAAGAACAGTAGAATGCATGATTGGCTTGTGTGTTATTACTTAGTAAGTTTAAAACTTTGAATAGAAGTATTGTAAATTATCTAAAGCTGGAAGTGACATTGTTCTTATGGCTGACTTTCTGCTATTTAATAATTGGGTTGAAATAGTCTCAAGTCGTTGACCGTGTATGCACAAATACCGTAGTACTACATATATGTGGTAGAGCAGCAAAATGGATTATTAGATGAATTTTTTTTTAGTATCTTCAGCAGGAATAACAAGAGCCCACAGATGTAAATTAAGAAATAATTGGAGCTGAATGGATACTGAGAAGTTTTTACTTATAAATAGAGAGGTGAAAAAATTTAATAAAATTTAATTAAATTTTTAAATATGTATTCATAGGACTAGTTTCTCTTAAGTACAGTGGACCCCCGCATACCATACGCATCACATAACGTTCAATCCGCATACCGCTCGCTTTTATCGCAAAAATTTTGCCTCGCATACCGCTCAAAAACCCGCTCACCGCTCTTCGTCCAAGACGCGTCCAATGTGCGCCCTTAGCCAGCCTCACATGTGCCGCCGGTGGCATTGTTTACCAGCCAGCCTCCGCGGTAACATCCAAGCATACAATCGGAACATTTCGTATTATTACAGTGTTTTTGGTGATTTTATCTGCAAAATAAATGACCATGGGCCCCAAGAAAGCTTCTAGTGCCAACCCTACAGCAATAAGGGTGAGAATTACTATAGAGATGAAGAAAAAAATCATTGATAAGTATGAAAGTGGAGTGCGTGTCTCCGAGCTGGCCAGGTTGTATAATAAACCCCAATCAACCATCGCTACTATTGGTGGTACAGCTGCTGCTGCTGCTGTAGTACCGTCTGCTGCTGTTGTAGCATCGTCTGCTGCTGCTGTAGCATCATCTGCTGCTGCTGTAGCACTGTCAGCTGCTGCTGCTGTTGTACCACCGTCAGCTGCTGCTGCTGCTGTAGTACTGTCTGCTGCTGCTGTAGCATCGTCTGCTGCTGCTGTAGCATCATCTGCTGCTGCTGTAGTACTGTCAGCTGCTGCTGCTGTTGTACCACCGTCAGCTGCTGCTGCTGCTGTAGTACCGTCTGCTGCTGCTGTAGCATCGTCTGCTGCTGCTGTAGCATCGTCTGCTGCTGCTGTAGCACTGTCAGCTGCTGCTGCTGTTGTACCACCGTCAGCTGCTGCTGCTGCTGCTGCTGCTGCTGCTGCTGCTGTAGTACTGTCTGCTGCTGCTGTAGCATCGTCTGCTGCTGCTGTAGCACTGTCAGCTGCTGCTGCTGCTGTACCACCGTCAGCTGCTGCTGTAGTACCATCTGCTGCTGCTGTAGCATCGTCTGCTGCTGCTGTAGCACTGTCAGCTGCTGCTGCTGCTGCTGTAACACCGTTGTTGGTGTGGCTTATTGAGAATACCAAGAAACAATTAGCCCCAGAGGATTTGCCACCCAGGATAACCCAAAAAAGTCAGTGTCATCGAAGACTGTCTAACTTATTTCCATTGGGGTCTTTAATCTTGTCTCCCAGGATGCAACCCACACCAGTCGACTAACACCCAGGTGAACAGGGAAAAATGCCTGGAACTAGTGCTCATATTGGTGAATTTAAAGCCAGCAAAGGTTGGTTTGAGAGATTTAAGAATCGTAGTGGCATACACAGTGTGATAAGGCCTGTTCTGGAAGAAAATGCCAAACAGGACCTACAGTACTCAGGAGGAAAAGGCACTCCCAGGACACAGTGTCTCATCAGTCATTGCTGCATCTTCAATAAAGGTAAGTGTCATTTATTCTTCATTTAGTAGAGTAGTACATGCACAATATATATTGTGCATGTACTACTCTACTATTGTGCATGTATCCTTCTCTTTGTGTGTAGGAAAATGTATATTTCATATGGTAAAAATTTTTTTTTCATACTTTTGGGTGTCTTGCACGGATTAATTTGATTTCCATTATTTCTTATGGGGAAAATTCATTCGCATACCGATCATTTCGCATAACAATGAGCCCTCTTGCACGGATTAAAGTCGCTATGCGGGGGTCCACTGTATTAGGACCCAAAATATATAAGCTAAATTAAAATATGCAACAAGGAAAAAAATAGAATTTTAATGTTTGGAGCTATCAGAATATCTTTATTGCAACATTTTATGACGAATTACATTTTATCTCGATTTTTTTTTTTTCAGGATTTGGAAAGCGCCACGTCCTCATCATTTTATTATTTTTGGGATTTGCTGGCGTTTATGCCATGCGAGTTAACTTGTCTGTGGCCATTGTTGCAATGGTTAAATCTCATCCCCACAGTCAAAAGCAAATCGTTAGAGTTGATGATACATGTCCAGTGTCTGTGTCACAGAAAAGACAGGCAATGTCTTCCGAAATTGTAAGTACTATACGTATATGATTACAGCCTCTCCTCGTTTAGTGACGTACTCATTTACTGACAACTCAGACTTACAATGGGCTCTCTGACCAGTATACATACCTAAAAAAATGTATATTAAAGCTGATTTCCTCTATTCTGTTTATTACAATATATAGTACTTCACTGCTGTATAAACATTTAAAAATATGCCAGAAATGTTATAAATGGTGCAAAGTTGACATTAACACAATATCAAAGATGGTTGACACAAACCCACTACCACTATAGTATGCTCCTCACTTAGCGATGAATTCGTTTACCAACACGGATTTAGGAACGGAACTCTGTCATTAAATGAGGAGAGGCTGTATATGTAAGTTCTGTAACAACACTCATACTCAGGACCAAGGTTATGCTGTTTTCTTGAAAAATTGGCAGATATGCAGGTTTCTTATAAACAGTAAATATCAAGACTATAACATTCAAAGTAAATGGTGACAACCATGTCTATATGAAAGCAAACTGAGCTTATAGGATTCTGTGGTAAATGTTTGATTTTGCAATTATTATTCCTGAGTAGGGATATTGACAAATGTTTTGGAAAATTTGTACTCTATATTTTTGACTACCTTGTTATCTCCCAGGTCAACTTGTATTTAAATATCTGGTATAATTACTGTATTTTATGGAAAACAAGATGCTCTTGTATTGAGGATCCCCCCCCTCCCCATTCTGATTTGCTAAATTTTGCAAAAAAAGATAAACAATACTTCAGCCTCCAAGATGCTGGATAAATTTTCAAGACTTATTTTGGAAAAAAAAAAATAGCATCTTTGATGCCATAAAATATGGTAGCTGCCATACCTGACATTCACTTTTTTTTCTTTTTATGTATATAGAAAGGAGAATTTGACTGGGATGAAAAAACCCAGGGGATGATCCTTGGGAGTTTCTTTTATGGCTACCTCTTAACAAACTACCTTGGTGGAAGACTGGCCGAGAGATTGGGAGGACGGCTTATTTTCGGTGCAGGGGTGACACTTACTGGGCTTCTCACTGTCATCTCACCAATGGCAGCCAGACATTCCTCTACTGCATTTGTTATCATAAGAATTCTAGAAGGAATGACTGAGGTGAATAATACAGTAATTTATCTCTACATACTTTCCTTGTCATATGCATGCATTGCCACATCTACAGATCAGTATTCTTAAGATATTATTTTCTCAATATTGTGTTATTTGGACCTCGGTCTTAAGCACAGATCATAATTCGAGCATTCATTAGTCAGGGACTTCCTAAACCTTGAAATTTGGCTTTTAAATTTCATTTTATTTTTTATTAACACATCAGATATCATCACATGATATCCAATGTGTTATTTAACTAAATTCACTTAAGAATGTACATTAACCTGTTGTTTGCTTCACTCCAGGGTGTGACATTCCCAGCCATGAATGTGATGATGTCATATTGGATTCCACCTCAGGAGCGGGCACGTTCCTTAGCTCGTATTGTTGGAGGTATGCTCCTGAACATCATTGTGTGTTTCTTAATCTATTTTAACATTTTTACTTGGTTCTTAATCTTTTTCTCTTATATCTAGTTGTTCATTCAATCCTAGTAAAACACAGGAGACAATTCTTCCTTAATGAAAAGAAAGATATGGAGATGATGATAACAGTGATGTTGACTTCCACCTAGGAGTTTTACCAGTTATTATTATAACAATATGATCCAGTCTTCACTTTAAGCACAATTTTATAATAAACATTGCTTTGTTGAATATCAATTTCAGGCTGTCAAATTGGAACCGTGGTAACACTGTCAATAAGTGGATGGCTGACTCAAACAGAATGGGGATGGCCATCAGTCTTCATAATATTTGGGCTGTATGGCCTTGCCTGGGGCTGTTTCTGGTTCATGTATGCTTATGATTCTCCAGATCTGCACCCTACCATCTCCACTACTGAAAAACTTTACATTAAGCATGGTACTGGTGATCACAGGAAAAATGAGGTGAGGTTATTTACTGAGTAATAGAACATTTTTTATTTAATTTAGAAATCTCAGTGCAAAATTGTGTCAGATGTCATAATTACAGGGGGGTTGGGTATTTAAATTTGATGTCAGTTTTTTACTGAATCTTTTGAGAATAATGTTGAAATATGGCTTTAATATTTATGCTATACTGTACTTTTGTGGCAGAGCTTGAGATATAAACTTATAAAGCAAAGTTCTAAAAAATTTAAAGTTGACCCCTGAAATAGAAGCATGCTTGATACTATACATGATAACACCTTTATCCTCAATATACATACTTTGCTGTGTCTGTGCATGAACTATAGCTGATCCTGTATATAAATATCAAGTGAGTTGACAGTGGTGCCCAACGAATCTTACTTGATTCAGTGTCAGAATCACCAGTAGAAGGCCTTCTATTCCTGCTAATTGTGCCAATCTATTTTCTCTGAGTCTCTTGGTCCCCAAAAACTGTAACATCTTCACAATGAGTCAATGCATTGTTCACACTTATAGTATGCTGCTTATGAGATAACTCTTTCTCTGTAACTACAAAAGGGCAGTCATACACATGCACAAATGCACTTATTCACTCACACACACGCATGCAAATATGTACAAAAAAATGTGAGAGTGGTCAGATAGTGGCAGCTTGAATTCATACTAAGTAAATGCAAGATTGGGGGAATGAGCCAGAAAACTAGAGTTGGGATATAGACTAGGGGGACAGAAGCTGCAGGCTTCACTTAAAGACAAAGACCTAGGGGTAAGCATAGTTCTCAGTCCAGTGCCAGAGGCTCACGTCAGCCAAATAACCTCTGCAGAGCTTCAAATAGTACTCTTCAAGACTTAACAAAGAGTCATCCTGGGCCCTTTATACAACATATGCTTGGTCAATCTTGGAGCATGCAGCACCAATATAGAATCTGCACCTGAAAAAGCACATTAAGAAACTGGAAAACGTGTAGAAGTATGCAGCAAGGCTTATGTATTTCTTAGCTATGAGCTCCAAGGATAGGCTAACAGAATTGGGCCTAATGACATTGGAGGACAGGAGAACCAGAGGGGACATGTTAACAACTTACAAAATACTCAGGGAAATTGATTAAGCAGATAAGGATAGGCTATTTGAGACGTTAAAAATGGGAACTTGGGGAGACTGCTGGAAGTTAACCCTTAAACTGTCCAAATGTAGATCTATGTTTTTTTGACATTTGAGAGTATGTAAAAAACGTAGATCTTTTTTTTTTTAATTTGAAAACGTGTAAAAAACTTTGATCTACGTTTTTTTTTTTTTGTTATATTTGAAAATATGTAAAAAAAAACGTAGATCTACTTTTGGAGCACTACGCATGTGAACATAAATCGGTTTGGACAGTTTAAGGGTTAAAGACACAGATGAGCCACAGGGATGTTAGGAAGTATTTCTTCAGTCTCAAAGTGGTCAGGAAGTAGAATGATCTTGGTGAGGAAGTGGTGCAGACAGTCTTCATACATAGTTTTAAGAGCAGGTACAATAGGGCCCATGAGGGTAAATGGGAATGACTGAAGATTGGCAAGCAAAAGGCAGGACCAGGATCTGAGAACCAGCCCCTACAACCACAGATAGGTGAGTACATAAACATACACCTGCCTACCTTCCTGCCTGCCTGCCTGGGAAATGTGCATGAGACAGTGGATAAAGCAGTTGAATGAGACAAGACTCAGATGCGAAGAACAAGTGAAGATAAGGGTTTGGAGTGATTGGTGCATTTCTTCATTATATGGATAAAAAAGGAAGGTATCTGAGGGTTGGCAGAGAACATGAAAAGTTCCTTTGCATAAAAGAAATGGGATAAAAGAGAGAGTAAGAACTATAGGGTAATAAGCTTGTTGAATACACAGTGCCAGGTAAAGTATATGGTAGAGTTATCATTGAAAGAGTTTAGGGTAAGATAGAAAGTAGGATTGCAGAGAAACAAGGAGGATTGAGGAAGGATAGAGGATGTGTAGACCAAGTGTTTACATAGAAGTACTTGAATGAACAATATTTAGATAAGTGTGAAGAACTCTTTCTTGCATTTATGGATTTTAAAAATGGCATATGATAAGGTGGATTGGGAAGTAATATGGCAAATGTTGCAAATGTATAGAATAGGTAGTAGGTTACTAAAATCAGTAAAGTTACCATAGATTAGGGTATGTAAGAGAAAAGCAAACTGCTTTACCATAAAAGTAGGATCTATGTATTTTTAGATAGAGTTGTAAAAAAGTGAATGTTAGGGTGTTGGGGAGAGGTGCAGGACTGAAAGACAAGTACGTAGTCTGATACACAGTGGGAATTGTCACAGCTACTCTTTGCCAATGACACATTTCTTTTGGGAGTTTCCGAAAAAGTTGCAAAGATTGGTAGAGGAGTTTGGTAGAGTGTGTAACAAAAATGTTTAGGGGTCCCATAGCTCAGTTGCTAGTGCACATAGCTCACACACTGATGTCCGTGGTTCGATCTCTTGTACGGGTAAAAACACTAGTCGACTGGTGTGGGTCACATCTTAGGGACAAAATCGACCTAATTTGCCCAAAATGTTCTGCACAACAAGGGGCTTTCTGCATATTATTATTATTATTATTATTATTATTATTATTATTATTATTATTATTATTATTATTATTTTTTTTTTTTTTTTTTTATTATCACACTGGCCGATTCCCACCAAGGCAGGGTGGCCCGAAAAAGAAAAACTTTCACCATCATTCACTCCATCACTGATGAAGTACATACTGTGCTAGATATCAAAGTGGAGGGAGGGACTATGAAGAAAGAGAATATAAATAGGTACAGTATTTGGAAGTGAATAAATTGGTAGATAGGTCTGTGAAAGAATAGATGAACCACAGAATAAACGAGAAGAAGGCAGGTGGTGAGTTAAGACATTAATGGAAGTAAAAGCTTATCTACATAGGCAAAAAAGGTGGGGAATGGATCAGAGTAAAGTGGTACCAACACTTCAAATGTATATAAAAGATAAAGATAAAGATTTTATTTCTTTGCAAGGTTACAGTGTGTATTTACAATTTTGATTAGTTAAGTACAAAGAAAGCCACTATCATGCCAGGGCATTTTGGGCAGACTTATCCAAATACATAATAACTACTTAGTCTAGACAAGGTAAGTGTGGTTAACTTTTTAATAGATCTTTATTTTATCTTAATACTAATGTGGATTAATGGATTAATGGATTGCTGGTTTCTTTTTCTGTCTCATAAACACGCTAGATAACAGGGATATCTTGCTACTCCTACTTACACTTTGGTCACACTTCACAGACACGCACATGCATATATATATACATACATCTAGGTTTTTCTCCTTTTTCTAAATAGCTCTTGTTCTTCTTTATTTCTTCTGTTGTCCATGGGGAAGTGGAAAAGAATCTTTCCTCCGTAAGCCATGCGTGTCGTATGAGGCGACTAAAATGCCGGGAGCAATGGGCTAGTAACCCCTTCTCCTGTAGACACTTACTAAAAAAGAGAAGAAGAAAAACTTTATAAAACTGGGATGCTTAAATGTGCGTGGATGTAGTGCGGATGACAAGAAACAGATGATTGCTGATGTTATGAATGAAAAGAAGTTGGATGTCCTGGCCCTAAGCGAAACAAAGCTGAAGGGGGTAGGAGAGTTTCAGTGGGGGGAAATAAATGGGATTAAATCTGGAGTATCTGAGAGAGTTAGAGCAAAGGAAGGGGTAGCAGTAATGTTAAATGATCAGTTATGGAAGGAGAAAAGAGAATATGAATGTGTAAATTCAAGAATTATGTGGATTAAAGTAAAGGTTGGATGCGAGAAGTGGGTCATAATAAGCGTGTATGCACCTGGAGAAGAGAGGAATGCAGAGGAGAGAGAGAGATTTTGGGAGATGTTAAGTGAATGTATAGGAGCCTTTGAACCAAGTGAGAGAGTAATTGTGGTAGGGGACCTGAATACTAAAGTAGGAGAAACTTTTAGAGAGGGTGTGGTAGGTAAGTTTGGGGTGCCAGGTGTAAATGATAATGGGAGCCCTTTGATTGAACTTTGTATAGAAAGGGGTTTAGTTATAGGTAATACATATTTTAAGAAAAAGAGGATAAATAAGTATACAAGATATGATGTAGGGCGAAATGACAGTAGTTTGTTGGATTATGTATTGGTAGATAAAAGACTGTTGAGTAGACTTCAGGATGTACATGTTTATAGAGGGGCCACAGATATATCAGATCACTTTCTAGTTGTAGCTACACTGAGAGTAAAAGGTAGATGGGATACAAGGAGAATAGAAGCATCAGGGAAGAGAGAGGTGAAGGTTTATAAACTAAAAGAGGAGGCAGTTAGGGTAAGATATAAACAGCTATTGGAGGATAGATGGGCTAATGAGAGCATAGGCAATGGGGTCGAAGAGGTATGGGGTAGGTTTAAAAATGTAGTGTTAGAGTGTTCAGCAGAAGTTTGTGGTTACAGGAAAGTGGGTGCGGGAGGGAAGAGGAGCGATTGGTGGAATGATGATGTAAAGAGAGTAGTAAGGGAGAAAAAGTTAGCATATGAGAAGTTTTTACAAAGTAGAAGTGATGCAAGGAGGGAAGAGTATATGGAGAAAAAGAGAGAGGTTAAGAGAGTGGTGAAGCAATGTAAAAAGAGAGCAAATGAGAGAGTGGGTGAGATGTTATCAACAAATTTTGTTGAAAATAAGAAAAAGTTTTGGAGTGAGATTAACAAGTTAAGAAAGCCTAGAGAACAAATGGATTTGCCAGTTAAAAATAGGAGAGGAGAGTTATTAAATGGAGAGTTAGAGGTATTGGGAAGATGGAGGGAATATTTTGAGGAATTGTTAAATGTTGATGAAGATAGGGAAGCTGTGATTTCGTGTATAGGGCAAGGAGAAATAACATCTTGTAGGAGTGAGGAAGAGCCAGTTGTGAGTGTGGGCGAAGTTCGTGAGGCAGTAGGTAAAATGAAAGGGGGTAAGGCAGCCGGGATTGATGGGATAAAGATAGAAATGTTAAAAGCAGGTGGGGACATAGTTTTGGAGTGGTTGGTGCAGTTATTTAATAAATGTATGGAAGAGGGTAAGGTACCTTGGCAGAGAGCATGCATAGTTCCTTTGTATAAAGGCAAAGGGGATAAAAGAGAGTGCAAAAATTATAGGGGGATAAGTCTGCTGAGTATACCTGGTAAAGTGTATGGTAGAGTTATTATTGAAAGAATTAAGAGTAAGACGGTGAATAGGATAGCAGATGAACAAGGAGGCTTTAGGAAAGGTAGGGGGTGTGTGGATCAGGTGTTTACAGTGAAACATATAAGTGAACAATATTTAGATAAGGCTAAAGAGGTCTTTGTGGCATTTATGGATTTCGAAAAGGCGTATGACAGGGTGGATAGGGGGGCAATGTGGCAGATGTTGCAAGTGTATGGTGTAGGAGGTAGGTTACTGAAAGCAGTGAAGAGTTTTTACGAGGATAGTGAGGCTCAAGTTAGAGTATGTAGGAAAGAGGGAAATTATTTCCCAGTAAAAGTAGGCCTTAGACAAGGATGTGTGATGTCACCGTGGTTGTTTAATATATTTATAGATGGGGTTATAAGAGAAGTAAATGCGAGGGTCTTGACAAGAGGCGTGGAGTTAAAAGATAAAGAATCACACACAAAGTGGGAGTTGTCATAGCTGCTCTTTGCTGATGACACTGTGCTCTTGGGAGATTCTGAAGAGAAGTTGCAGAGATTGGTGGATGAATTTGGTAGGGTGTGCAAAAGAAGAAAATTAAAGGTGAATACAGGAAAGAGTAAGGTTATGAGGATAACAAAAAGATTAGGTGATGAAAGATTGAATATCAGATTGGAGGGAGAGAGTATGGAGGAGGTGAATGTATTCAGATATTTGGGAGTGGACGTGTCAGCGGATGGGTCTATGAAAGATGAGGTGAATCATAGAATTGATGAGGGAAAAAGAGTGAGTGGTGCACTTAGGAGTCTGTGGAGACAAAGAACTTTGTCCTTGGAGGCAAAGAGGGGAATGTATGAGAGTATAGTTTTACCAACGCTCTTATATGGGTGTGAAGCATGGGTGATGAATGTTGCAGCGAGGAGAAGGCTGGAGGCAGTGGAGACGTCATGTCTGAGGGCAATGTGTGGTGTGAATATAATGCAGAGAATTCGTAGTTTGGAAGTTAGGAGGAGGTGCGGGATTACCAAAACTGTTGTCCAGAGGGCTGAGGAAGGGTTGTTGAGGTGGTTCGGACATGTAGAGAGAATGGAGCGAAACAGAATGACTTCAAGAGTGTATCAGTCTGTAGTGGAAGGAAGGCGGGGTAGGGGTCGGCCTAGGAAAGGTTGGAGGGAGGGGGTAAAGGAGGTTTTGTGTGCGAGGGGCTTGGACTTCCAGCAGGCGTGCGTGAGCGTGTTTGATAGGAGTGAATGGAGACAAATGGTTTTTAATACTTGACGTGCTGTTGGAGTGTGAGCAAAGTAACATTTATGAAGGGGTTCAGGGAAACCGGCAGGCCGGACTTGAGTCCTGGAGATGGGAAGTACAGTGCCTGCACTCTGAAGGAGGGGTGTTAATGTTGCAGTTTAAAAACTGTAGTGTAAAGCACCCTTCTGGCAAGACAGTGATGGAGTGAATGATGGTGAAAGTTTTTCTTTTTCGGGCCACCCTGCCTTGGTGGGAATCGGCCAGTGTGATAATGATAATAATAAAACTAATGTGAGGTAGTCAAGGTGGAGGTTTATAAGAATAATAATTTTGGAGGAATGGTTTTTAATGTTACAGCAAGGAGGGGGCTGGAGGCAGCTGAGCTGTCGTATTTGGAGGCACTGTCTGATGTTAATATTGTTCCAAAAATTCAGTGCACAGAAATTAGATAGTGTGGCCTTACAAAATGTATAATTCAGAACACAGAGGATGAGCTGCTAAGTTGGTGTGGCCACTTAAATTGGTTGAAACAGAATAAGATGATAAAGAGAGTGTATAAATGTGTGGGGAAAGTAGGCCTGGGAATGGTTGTAGGGAGGGGGTTCAGGAGGTTCTAAGTGGTAGAGGCTTGAGCATCCAGTAGGTATGTGTGTGAGTATGTTAGATTGGAATGAGTGAAGACAAGTGGCTCTTTAGGGTTTGTGCTATTGCAGGATGAGAAAGGTAACATTTATGAAGTGATTCAGGGGTAACTGGTTAACCAGACTTCTTTCCTGGAGATGGAAAGTATGATGCCTGCACTTTGAAGGAGAGGTGGGGATCTTGCTGTTTAGAGGCATATCTGAGCTGTTATGTCTGTGCACTTATGGCAAGATAGTTATTAAATGAACGATGGTGAATGTTTCCATTTTTGGGGTCGCCCTACCTGGATGGGAGATGGCTGATGTAGTAAAAAACATACACAGTTAGAAGCAGTTCTAGACCCTGTGGCTTGTTGCAAGTGGAGTAATATATATTTTTGCATGAACTTAACCTCATGGTTCTTCTGTTATTGCAGTCCATCACTTTTATTTAGTGTGGGTTTTGGTAATGCCAAATAAGCTTACTTCTCATCTTTTTACTGCATTCTTGATTATAGAAAAGAAATATTTTGTGAGTGCTAATAATGCTCTTTTATTATATTCTCTCATTTTGCCACAACAAGAGGCTGGATGTACCATGGCAATCCATTTTCACATCAACTCCATTCTTGGTGGTAATTGCGGCTCATGTTGGTCAAAACTGGGGTTTCTACTGCATACTGACAGAGCTTCCCACGTATCTCAAGAATATCCAACATTTTGACATGAAGCAGGTATGTGTATGTAAATGTTATTGTGTACATCATGATTCCTACCTTATTATATTGTATCTCCAAATGAATAGAGACACAGTTTTAATTCTATAGTTATTTAAAGGTTGGGAGTCCAGGCTCCTCCCAGAACTCTCAGTGATGTAATATTCTTAATAATGTAGGGAACACAGTGTTTGAATTAAGAGTACAGTAAACCCTCCATATAATGGCCTTTGGGAATATGAGACAAAATCTACTGGGTCATTTCATTCAGAAACACTGGACAAAGTCCATTAGTTACAAAATTGTTAGCTACTACTGGCCACCTGCTTCCCTCAGTTAGTCTGTTATATGGAAGGTTTACTGTATTGTCAGAAGGTTACTATAGAGACTGATTTTTTTTTTTTTTTTTTTTTTTTTTTTTTTTCAACAAGTCGGCCGTCTCCCACCGAGGCAGGGTGACCCAAAAAAGAAAGAAAATCCCCAAAAAGAAAATACTTTCATCATCATTCAACACTTTCACCACACTCGCACATTATCACTGTTTTTGCAGAGGTGCTCAGAATACAACAGTCTAGAAGCATAAACATATAAAGATACACAACATATCCCTCCAAACTGCCAATATCCCAAACCCCTCCTTTAAAGTGCAGGCATTGTACTTCCCATTTCCAGGACTCAAGTCCGACTATATGAAAATATGATATGATTGTTTTTAATTAATTTGGCTGCATATCAGGTCATCATGTGGCATTACCATACACATAATGCTAAGCAAAATTTTATTAATAAGTGAGAAAAACTATGTAATTCAAAGTTACTAATGATATTTCTTCAGTTATCATTATTAGTAAAACACATTATATGGATATTTTATATCTAACACAAAATGCCTCTAGAAGGTCTTGATTTTTCTTACACAATGACATTTTGTCCAGGATATGACCTCCAGTAGCACTGGAGTTTCTAAAACATTTGCCTAGCATCATTTTTATCACTGGATGTGACTCACAGCAGCCACTTAACATCTGAAACCTCTATTGCTAAGTGAGTAGAGAAAGCAGGGGTGAACGAAACTTGCCTACATTTAACATTTAGCAAGGGGCTTGAACTTCCAGCAAGCGTGCGTGAGCGTGTTAGATAGGAGTGAATGGAGACGAATGGTACTTGGGACCTGACGATCTGTTGGAGTGTGAGCGGGGTAATATTTAGTGAAGGGATTCAGGGAAACCGGTTATTTTCATATAGTCGGACTTGAGTCCTGGAGATGGGAAGTACAATGCCTGCACTTTAAAGGAGGGGTTTGGGATATTGGCAGTTTGGAGGGATATGTTGTGTATCTTTATATGTGTATGCTTCTAAACTGTTGTATTCTGAGCACCTCTGCAAAAACAGTGATAATGTGCGAGTGTGGTGAAAGTGTTGAATGATGATGAAAGTATTTTCTTTTTGGGGATTTTTTTTCTTTTTTGGGTCACCCTGCCTCGGTGGGAGACGGCCGACTTGTTGAAAAAAAAAAAAAAGTACTGAGTATATCACAAGACAGTTGTAAAGGTTAATGTATTGGTGCATCAAAACAAATTCTTCATTGTATTCTAATTCTAGAAGAGTCGTATGAAGATCCAGGCCAGGGTGTCTGTGACCAGCCTTGATGTACTCTGCTCTTCCACTGGTACACTACATACCAAGAAGACAGTGCTGATAGGAGCAGGGGTAGATTAATTTTTCTTGTGTATTCCTTAGTCCTCAGTGTGAACTACCCTTTTATGAGTTTAGCGCTTCCCATGATTTTTTTAACACACTGGCCGTATCCCACCATGGCAGAGTGACTCAAAAGCAAAAAGAACACTTTCACCATCATTCACTCTATCACTGTCTTTGCAGAGGCATGAAGGTACCCCTCCTTTAAAGTGCCGGCATTGTACTTTCCACCTCCAGGACTCAATTCCCATGAATATAATAATAATTATACTAAACACAGGAGAAAGGAGAGTGCAATTAGTGATAGGAAGAAAAACAATATCCTCATAGGAAAATATCCCCATATAAGATGCATGGTGACCCTTTTTTTTGCATTTTTTTATGAAAATGTGTGTCTTACCTGTGGCAAAAAACATTTATGTACAGCAGTAATTTGTATAAAAATTTTAGGAAATTTTAGGTTACCAAATATTAAATGTTGTATTTGCTTCTTCAGAATGGTATATTATCAGCAATGCCATATTTGGTCATGTGGCTGTTTAGTCTGGTGTATTCTACCTACATGGATCATCTTCTTGAGAAAGGAATTCTCTCTACCAAGCAAATTCGACAACTTTCAACAGTTATTGGTAAGAAATTGCATGGATTAAATATCATACATGTTAAGAAAGTATGTATTTTTTAATGCAATAAAATTTTTCAGATGTACAAATTAGGATGTGCAGGAAAGAAGGCAAAATATGTTCTAGTAAGAGTGCCCTGAGTGAAGAATTCTTGGTCTAAAAAATTGGAGCTTCCATCCCCTTCCTTAGATCAAACCGGATTATCTCGCATTCTCCACGCACTGTATGGGACGTGTATGGAAAATGGTCATGATGACACTGTTTGTTGGATCAATTGCTCCCCACATACATGAAAAAATCCTGTATACGTATACAGATTTTATGGAAGGTTATGAGAGCTTTTATAAAATGAGTGTACCATAAAAGGCACCTCAGACAGAGAAGAATCAGATGAGAGAAAACAGCTTTGTCTTATGCTAAAATAGTCTTTTTTTTTTTTTAAGTGCATATTCTTAGCGGCATCAAAAATAGTTCAAATGGAGTGATTTCTTTTGGTAATGTTTAGTTATTTTTCATAATTTATAGTTATTTTCCATAATGGAGTCTTAATGGAAATATTAGCTTCTTCTGTTAGGCATTACTGGGAAAAAGTGGGCCTCTATGCTGATTCAGACTATATGCTTAATAATGTAAAATCAGATCATTGTAGCTTCATACAAGGCCTTCCTTTCCCAGTAATGCCTAACAGAAAGATGACTAAAAATTATGAAAAATAACTAAAAATTAAATCTGTATAAATCTGTAGGGGAAGGAAAGTGGGGTAAGGGTCGTCCTCAAAAAGATTAGAGGGAGGGGGCAAAGGAGGTTCTGTGGGCGAGGGACTTGGACTTCCAGCAAGCGTGTGTGAGCGCTTTAGATAGGACTGAATGGAGACGAATGGTTTTTGGGACCTGACGAGCTGCTGGAGTGTGAGCAGGGTAATATTTAAAGAAGGGAATCAGGGTTATTTTTACATAGCCAGACTTGAGTACTGGAAATGGGAAGTACAATGCTTGCACTTTAAAGGAGGGGTTTGGCATATTGGCAGTTTGGAGGGATATGTTGTGTATCTTTATATATATATGCTTCTAAACTGTTGTATTCTGAGCACCTCTGCAAAGAC
The DNA here is from genome assembly GCF_038502225.1 of Cherax quadricarinatus. Taxonomy (NCBI): domain Eukaryota; kingdom Metazoa; phylum Arthropoda; class Malacostraca; order Decapoda; family Parastacidae; genus Cherax; species Cherax quadricarinatus. Next base: position 2,257,226 of record NC_091298.1, on the reverse strand, counting down.
AGTGATTACGTATGAGTGAGGTGAAAGTGTTGAATGATGATGAAAGTGTTTTCTTTTTGGGGATTTTCTTTCTTTTTGGGTCACCCTGCCTCGGTGGGAGATGGCGGACTTGTTGAAAAAAAAAAATGATCAAAAGTAGCAAAAAATTACTAAAATTACAAGAAATATCTAAAAATTAGGAAAAATAACCATAAATTATGAAAAAATGACTAAACATTACCAAAAAAATTGCTTCATTTGAACTATTTTTTTATGCTACTTAACCCTTTCAGGGTCCGTCCCGTAGATCTACGGCTTTACGTTCAGGGTCCAAACTGTAGATCTACGTCATGAGCTCAGCTCACTCTGATAAACTGTGAGTGGTAAATTTGGGCCTAGATATGAGAGAATACAACTATGTGGTATGTGTGCACCACATAAAACAAATCCTGCAGCACACTGTGTATAATGAGAGAAAAAAAACTGAGATCGTGATTTTCGATTAAAACAGAGACTTTGCAGTGTTTTTTCATATGTTTTTTATAGTTGTATTTGTGATTTCTTGGTCTCATTTGATAGAATGGAAGAAATATTACAGAAATATAGATAATTTTGATTGGTTTTAGCACTGGAAATGGCTTGAAACTGAGCTCAAAGTGGCAGAAATGTTAAATTTTTGCCGATGTTCAAGAGTAAACAAACGACCTCACACGTCTAATACACACCAGCTGGTGGGTCTAATATACATTCACAAATGTGGTGATGATATTTATACAATTATTACAATATTGCATAACAGTAAATCTTCTATTTTTTGGTGTGAATAAAAATTCATTATGTGAATAAAAAATCAAAATGGAATTTATTTGTAAAGCTTCAAAACATAACTAATGAACAGAGGAAATGGTAGTTTAGTGCCAGGAATACCTACATTGTTTATTCTGGACCCTATTTTGAAATTGGAATATTTTGAACTTTGTGTTAAATTGGCCAAATCACCAATTTCCGGTCACTTTATTTTGTAATTGAAACAGTTGACTTGGCGATTTCTTGTGCTCAATCGATAGAACAGAAGTAATACTAGTGAAATAGCTAAGAATTTGGTCGACTGGAATAATGTAATTGACCTAAAATGGGAGTCAAAGTCGGCAAAATTGCCGATTCGTAAATATCGCTGACACATCAAAATTCACGAGAGCATAATTTCGTCAATTTTCCATCAAATTTCGTACTTTTTGTTTTATTACATTCACAAAAAGATTCTCTACCATTTCATAAGAAAAAATAAAAAAAAATTTTCTTGAAAATTCTTGGACACTGGGGCACCACTTCAGATTTTGGCCTTGGACCCTGAAAGGGTTAAGAATATGCACTTGAAAACATAAAAAAGAGACTGTGTTAGCATGACACAAGGCAATGGAAATAAATCACTGATTTTTTTGGGTTATCCTAGGTACTTTACACATGCTGCTATGTATGATAATCTATGGAACTGTATTTGTGTATACCTGAATAAACTTACTTACTTTTCTCTCATATGATTCTTCCTCGTCTGAGGCGCATTTTATGGCACATTTATCTTGTAAAGACTCTCATAACTTTCCATGAAAGCTGTATATACAGGATTTTTTTCATGTGTGTGGGGAGTAATTGATCAAACAAACAGTGTCATCATGATCATTAGCCATTTTGAGAGAAAAAGTTTTTTCACCCCAAAAAATCCTTGAACTATAGTTCAGCATTTTTCACCATTTTCATCTGGATTTTCAAAATTACTTAAAATCACACCAGGAGTACTATTTTCTATGCTGACTCAGAATATACACTTAAAAATGTAAAATTAGATAATTTTAACATCATATGAAGCTCTCCTTTCCCAGTAATGCCTAACAGAGAAAGCTAATATTTTCCTTAAAGGAGGGGTTTGAGATATTTACAGTTTAGAGGAACATCTAAACTCTCATATCTGCATGCCTCTGGCAAGATAGTGATAATGTAAATGATGGTGAAAGCGTTTCTTTTTCGGGTCACCCTGCCTTGGTAGGATATGACCAACATGTTAAAAAAAATAATTTTGATTATTTCCTTGTCTGTTTAATACTTTCCCATAAATATAATACAGCTTCTCACTTAGCGACATTCTCATTTTCCGATGACTCAGACTTACAACGGGCTCTCTGGCCAATAGGCATACCTAAATAATGTATATTAGAGCTGATTTCCTCTATTCTGTTTATTACAATATGTAGTACACTACTGTATAAACATTTAAAAATATACTAAAAACGTTATAAATGGTGCAAGGGTGACATTAAAACAATATCAAAGATGGTTGACACAAATCCACTACCAATGAATTTATTTACCGACATGGTCTTAAAAATGGAATGCCATCATTAACCCTTTGAGGGTTTTCGTCGTACTAGTACGTCTTACGCGTAGGGGTTTTTGACGTACTAGTACTCATAAATTCTAGCGACCTCAAATCTAGTGGGAGAAAGCTGGTAGGCCTTCATATGAAAGAATGGGTCTATGTGGTCAGTGTGCACAGTCTAAAAAAAATCCTGCAGCACACAGTGCATAATGAGAAAAAAAAAACTTTTTCCATTTTTTTTTAATAAATCAGCGACTTTGCAGTGTATTTTCGTATGGTATTTATTGTTGTATTCTAGTTTTCTTGGTCTCATTTTATAGAATGGAAGACATATTACTGAAATTGAGATGATTTTGACTGGTTTTACAATGAAAGGTGCCTTGAAATTGAGCTCAAAGTAGCAGAAATGTTCGATTTTTACCAAACTTCAAAAGTAAACAAATCGTGCCAAGCGTGCAATACACGTCAACTGGTGAGTCTAATATTCTTTCACAAGTGCACCAATAATATTTATACCATTTTTTACACTAATGCAGTACTCTGCATAACAGTAAATCTTATATTTTTTGTGAGAATAAAAATTCAAAGTGGAAAGCAAAAGAATATAAGAGGGGCCTTGAGACGTGACTAATGACTAGAGGAAATGTCATTTTAGTGCCAGGAATGTCTTTCTTGTTTATTCTAAACCCTATTCCGAAATTGGCATCTTTTGAAATTTGTGTGAAATTGGCAAAATTGCTAAATTCTGACCACTGTACTGGATAGTTGAATTTATAAATGGGTGGTTTCTTGCACCCATTCGATAGAAAAAATGGAGTTCTAGCGAAATATTCATGTTTTTTGTCGACTAGTACAGTGAAATTGGCCAAAAATGGGGCTCAAAGTGAGCAAAATCGCCGATCCGTAAACATCGCCGAGACCGCTAACTTTGCGAGAGCATAATTCCGTAAGTTTTCTATCAAATTTCAAACTTTTGGTGTCGTTATGATCGGGAAAAGATTCTCTATCTTTTCATAAGAGAAAATAATTTTTTTTTTTTTTTAAATTTGGCCGACCCTGAGAACGAGTTTCGGAGAGGGCCTGTCGACCCTCAAAGGGTTAAGAGAGGAGAGGCTGTATTGTAATAATAATAATAAAAGTACAGTGGACCCTCAGGTAATGACGTCATCGGCTAATGAAAAAATTGGGTAGTGACACGTTTTTGCGTCAAAAAATTGGCTCGACTAACGACAAAGAACTCGGTTAAGGACATTCGTCCCAAACGTGTCTGCGTGGCCTGAGCAGACACATTTGGACACATTGTTTACAAGCCAGTGAGGATGATTCCACGCATACATGCGATACATTTTCAATTATTCCGTTGTTTTTAGTGCTTGTAACTGCTAAATAAGTCACCATTGCCCAAAGAAAGCTTCTACTTCCAGCCCTGTGGTAAAGAGGGTGAGAAACACTATAGAATTCAAGAAAAAGTTTGTCGAAAGATACGAAAGTGGTGGTGGTAGAGGGTACTTCTAGGGTACCCCACAAACCAGCCAGGGTACTTCCCCACATACCAGCCAGGGAACTTCCCCACATACCAGCCAGGGAACTTCCCCACATACCAGCCAGGGTACTTCCCCACATACCAGACAGGGTACTTCCCCACATACTTGACAGGGTACTTCCCCACATACCAGACAGGGTACTTCCCCACATACCACCCAGGGTACTTCCCCACATACTAGACAGGGTACTTCCCCACACAAACAATTTGATTTGATTGGGACTTGTGCATGAGTGAATAGAATTATCAAAGCTTATTGCTTGGGAAACATTTTAAATTGGGTTGGGCAAATACAGTTCTGTTAGTGGGATGGTTTGTGAAGGACCTGCCTAGTGTGGGCCAACAGGCCTGCTGTAGTTTTATTTTTTTATTTTTTTTTTTTCAACGGGTCAGCCATCTCCCACCAAGGCATGGTAACCCAAAGAGAAAGAAAATCCCCAGAAAGAAAAATACTTTCATCATCATTCAACATTTTCACCTCACTCATACATAATCACTGTTTTTGCAGAAGCACCCAGATATAACAGTTTAGTTATTTTTGTTAATATTATTAACAGTGAAAATGAGGCACATTGCTAATTTCATTTTTGAATTTGTTTTGTTTTTATGCCCTCTTTTTTTTTTCTTCCTTCTTTGAAATTGCTAATCAAAAAGCTAAGGCTAACATCCTTTATACTGTCTCCCACAGTGTTGTAGGGTCGCATCATCAGGTAAGATGAGTCTACTTTTTGTGGAAGGTTGGCAAACTTGAGCAACTAGATGTGTTGTTGTATGCACCATTCTTAGCCAGAACATTTTTATTTTATGACTTGGGAGTCCATAGGTTTTCAGAATTATTTCTCTTTCATATTGCAATTCCTCACCTTCACTGTAGAACAACTTGACAGGAACGTGCTTTTGGTAAGCAACATTCAACTCCACATTCACACTGCTCGTCAAGCTCAAACTCAGGCTTTTATTTATTTCATCAACATATACGTGAATATTACAGTAAATTAAATACAGTGGTACCCCAAGTTTCGTACAGCTCCCAACTCAAACAATTATGTAAGTGTATTATTGTAAGTGCTTTTGTAAGTGTATTTTTGGGGGTCTGAAATGAACTATCCTAATTTACATTATTCCTTATGGGAACAGATTCGTTCGGTAATGGCACTCGAACAGCCTTCTGAAAACGAATAATGGCCGAAACTTGGGGTACCACTGTACTACTGATAATAAAATACTTTTCATGTTCTAGAGAATAGCCCCTTGTATGTAAACCATTTCAGTCATACTCAGAATAATTACTTAAAAACTTCTTAACACTAGTACTAAACTTTTTTTAACACTGATCACCTCCCTCCAAGGTAGAGGGCGACCCGACAGAGAAGACACTTTCACTGTCACTCATTCAATCAGTCATTCCAGAAGTGCACTGGTTTGGTAGTTACTTAACATGTAACATGTAATTTTATATTTTTGTACATATAAGATAAAGTAATTTAGATTACAATAAGGTTTGGATTACAATGAGGATTACATAATCAGTAACCTACCATTTTAAGATATGAATACATAAATGTATAAGATAAATGTATAAGATATGGATTTAGAAAAGGCATATGATAGAGTGGATAGAGGAGCAATGTGGCAGATGTTGCAAGTATATGGAATAGGTGGTAAGTTATTAAATGCTGTAAAGAGTTTTTATGAGGATAGTGAGGCTCAGGTTAGGGTGTGTAGAAGAGAGGGAGACTACTTCCCGGTAAAAGTAGGTCTTAGACAGGGATGTGTAATGTCACCATGGTTGTTTAATATATTTATAGATGGGGTTGTAAAGGAAGTAAATGCTAGGGTGTTTGGGAGAGGGGTGGGATTAAATTATGGGGAATCAAATTCAAAATGGGAATTGACACAGTTACTTTTTGCTGATGATACTGTGCTTATGGGAGATTCTAAAGAAAAATTGCAAAGGTTAGTGGATGAGTTTGGGAATGTGTGTAAAGGTAGAAAGTTGAAAGTGAACATAGAAAAGAGTAAGGTGATGAGGGTGTCAAATGATTTAGATAAAGAAAAATTGGATATCAAATTGGGGAGGAGGAGTATGGAAGAAGTGAATGTTTTCAGATACTTGGGAGTTGACGTGTCGGCGGATGGATTTATGAAGGATGAGGTTAATCATAGAATTGATGAGGGAAAAAAGGTGAGTGGTGCGTTGAGGTATATGTGGAGTCAAAAAACGTTATCTATGGAGGCAAAGAAGGGAATGTATGAAAGTATAGTAGTACCAACACTCTTATATGGGTGTGAAGCTTGGGTGGTAAATGCAGCAGCAAGGAGACGGTTGGAGGCAGCGGAGATGTCCTGTCTAAGGGCAATGTGTGGTGTAAATATTATGCAAAAAATTCGGAGTGTGGAAATTAGGAGAAGGTGTGGAGTTAATAAAAGTATTAGTCAGAGGGCAGAAGAGGGGTTGTTGAGGTGGTTTGGTCATTTAGAGAGAATGGATCACAGTAGAATGACATGGAAAGCATATAAATCTATAGGGGAAGGAAGGCGGGGTAGGGGTCGTCCTCGAAAGGGTTGGAGAGAGGGGGTAAAGGAGGTTTTGTGGGTAAGGGGCTTGGATTTCCAGCAAGCGTGCGTGAGCGTGTTAGATAGGAGTGAATGGAGACGAATGGTACTTGGGACCTGACGATCTGTTGGAGTGTGAGCAGGGTAATATTTAGTGAAGGGATTCAGGGAAACCGGTTATTTTCATATAGTCGGACTTGAGTCCTGGAAATGGGAAGTACAATGCCTGCACTTTAAAGGAGGGGTTTGGGATATTGGCAGTTTGGAGGGATATGTTGTGTATCTTTATATGTGTATGCTTCTAGACTGTTGTATTCTGAGCACCTCTGCAAAAACAGTGATAATGTGCGAGTGTGGTGAAAGTGTTGAATGATGATGAAAGTATTTTCTTTTTGGGGATTTTCTTTCTTTTTTGGGTCACCCTGCCTCGGTGGGAGACGGCCGACTTGTTGAAAAAAAAAAAAAAAAAAATAAGATATGGCACTTCTAGCAGCCTTCACCCCCACCTGCATTGTGATTATAGATTTTTTTTTATTTGTTTGCTACATCTCTCATTTCCTACCAAGACAATTGTTACTGTAATTGAGAAGCCTAATCATTTACCAAGCAAATAAGTTATCTTATAAACAGTTTTCCATACATGAAAAACTTTTTGGATTCAGTCTTAGTCATTTTGCAACCCTTTTGTGTGTTTCAGCACATAAAGAAATTCCTTATTTTCTTAGTTTTTATTATCTTTATAGCACTTTTTGTTTTTATATCTTGCTTTTATAATTCTCTCTTAGTCAATTAAGATAATATGAAATAAAAAAGTTTTTGCAGTTGTATGCTGATGATAATTTGTATTTTAGCTGAAATGGGGAGCAGATTTTGGCAAAAATGGTAAATTAGTTTCATGAAGTATGTAACAGTAGCAGGTTGGTTGACAACAACCAACTAAGGAGGTTCTTCTATCATACCATATAGTATATATGAGTGTGAAACATAAACTTGTCGGATGTTTTACACTGACAGAATTGCTAGTCTTTTCTTTTCAGTGAGTTTTGAGATTATTACAACTGTGGATATATGCACTATGGCCCCAGAATGCATATACATATTGCATAATGCCAGTTCATTTTTTATTTATTGTTTTTTCGGTGATAAAATTTCTGCCATGCATTATTGATTGTGCACAAAACACGCAACTTTTTTTAACAAAAATCATACTCAGTATTGCAGTTCTTCTGCAGAAAGAAGCCTTATCTTGCAAATATTCAAAACAACCTGTGCTTGTCATGTGTATCCTCTCTCATTGCTGCTGTCTGTATCTTCCTCTACACCTTATTAAGTTACAAGGGAAAATTGGGATTTTTTTTTTCTGTTTGATGTGTGGTGATTTCTCAGCAATATAAGTGATGAATGTGGCAAATTACTTTTATTGTTGCTGAGAATAATGCCAAAATATGTTAAACTTTCTCTCCTCTTGCAGCCACTTACATTCCCATGATATCATTGCTACTTATTCCCTGGGCGGGCTGTGATGGTCATCTGGTTGTAGTATTAATTTGCATCGCTGTTGGAACCACCGGAGCCTCATTCTGTGGGATGCACTGTGCATTTCAGGTACAGTTAATTGGAGATGTTAATTTTCAAGCCACATCCTTTTCAAATATTAATAATTGATGAGTGGATCAATCTTAAATACCCATAATAAGTGGATGTTATTGAATTGTACTTTTATTTCAAGTGTTTACATTTCTTTCAGTCTACATATTTCTCATTTCTTTCCAGTGATGAATTTCTACTACAGTACTGATGTAAAGATGAGACATATAATCTTGAGGATGTGACTATTGAATCTTTCCTAAGATTTTTTTTTTTTTTTAAAGAAAACATGCCAGAATAACCATCTGGAAGTGAAAAAGAATATTGATTATTATTATTATAATCAAAAAGAAGCACTAAACCACAAGGGCTAAAAGAATATTGAGATGCAAAAATTGTGTTGTTTCAATAAGGTGGTGATATGGTTTATTGCTTCCTTGAATATGGTAATGCCTCTTTTATTCAGAATCAGGCATCTCTGAATTATAAAAGTTGGGCTTTATCTTTCTTGTTCATAAGAAAAATTCCAAAATATTATGCCAGATATTATTGAAATTTCTCCATGGGGAAGTGGAACAGAATTCTTCCTCCGTAAGCCATGCGTGTTGTAAGAGGCGACTAAAACGCCGGGAGCAAGGGGCTAGTAACCCCTTCTCCTGTATATATTACTAAATGTACAAGGAGAAACTTTTGTTTCTTCTTTTAGGCCACCCCGCCTCGGTGGGATAAGGCCGGTGTGTTGAAAGAAGAATTATTGAAATTTATTTTGATAGTACACTGTACTAATCCAGAAAGTAAATCACTCTATAAACTGTCTCTTGAAGTGGGGTGCCTTAATTAATGCTGTTGAGGGGCTCTTGATCCAAAGAATAAGACTTATCCTTCCCTTACTTGGACTGAATCTGAATGCCTCCCATTTCCCAGGCACTCTATGACCACTGTGGATTTACTTTTTTCCTTGATTAAAAAATAATAAAATTTGAAATTTCTTCTTATTGTTATTCATGGTAAGTACAACAGAATGTGTTTTTCTCCAGGAACTTGCACCTAACTTCTCGGGTACATTGACTGGCATATCCAACACTATGGCTACAATTCCTGGGTTCTTAGCTCCTGCTGTGACTGGAGCCATCATCAACAATCAGGTAATTGTGAAAATGTATTTTTCAGGTATATACTTGCACTTATCTGAGAAAAATGTCAAGCCTTTTCAGTGATGCCAGTATCATGTACTGTACATACCTGTATATCATGTAAAGCAGACCAGTGCTGCTATTTAGTTGGCTGATCATTTTATTTTTATATTTTGTTCACTAATTATATATTTTTTTTTTAACAAGTCGGCCGTCTCCCACCGAGGCAGGGTGACCCAAAAAGAAAGAAAATCCCCAAAAAGAAAATACTTTCATCATCATTCAACACTTTCACCTCGTTCACACATAATCACTGTTTTTGCAGAGGTGCTCAGAATACAACAGTTTAGAAGTATATATGTATAAAGATATACAACATATCCCTCCAAAATGCCAATATAGAAAGCCGCTTGTTATGCAGAGCATTTCGGGCACATTAGTTCAGTTTTGGCCCAGGATGCAACCCACACCAATGTCTTAATGTTTCTACCCTCACTGTAAGTTGATTAATTCTCTGGTTGTGTAGCAAGGACTACCACCATTCTACCACTGTAATGAAGCAACATTAAACATCTTTACTGCAGCACTGTATAGTAGCCCTTGTGGTTTAGCGCTTCTTTTTGATTATAATAATAATAATAACATCTTTACTGCTGCTGTAACTCTCAAACTTGAGAAGAAAACTTAACAGCCAACAATTTTTTTTTCTTTTCTTTTTTCTTTTTTTTTTTTTCCAACAAGTCGGCCGTCTCCCACCGAGGCAGGGTGACCCAAAAAGAAAGAAAATCCCCAAAAAGTAAATACTTTCATCATCATTCAACACTTTCACCTCACTCACACATAATCACTGTTTTTGCAGAGGTACCCAGAATGCAACAGTTTAGAAGTATATACGTATAAAAATGCACAATATATTCCTCCAAACTGCCAGTATCCCAAACCCCTCCTTTAGAGTGCAGGCATTATACTTTCCATTTCCAGGACTCAAGTCCAGTTATATAAAATAACCAACAAAATATCAGTATAAAATAAAAAAAAATCTGCACCACACACAGTGTCCTCTGAAAACCACAGAAATAACCAGAAGGCTTAATAACTCATGGCCCATAAAGAACATACTGAGACTGTTAATAAGAAACATGTTTAGTCTAAAGAAGCAACAAAATGATATGCTGCAGCATTTGTTAATCTTGTCAGAAAGTTAAAAAATATATTGCAGTACTTTAAAATTTAAGAATGCAAAAATGTACATAAATATTACCCATAAAATGATTTCCCAACTCGTCAGAAATAATAAGTAATGATACAGTGCCTGCACTCTGAAGGAAGGGTGGGAATATTTACAGTTTTGAACTGTAGTATTGCCACCTTTCCGGTAAGACTGTGATAGTGATGGTGAAAGTGATTCTTCTTTTTTAGGTCACCCTACCTCGATGAGAGATGGCTGGTTTGTTAAAAGAAAAATATATTCCCCAGTTATAAGGCAATACAAATCACAACCACATAAACCACAATAAAATTGACAGGTTTTGTGACCATTAGAACTTGCCTAGTAAACAATATCCTAGGTATCTTAATCCATATATGAGAGATTGGTTTATCTTGGTTAACACAGTCAACCAGTCTGTAACTTAAAACACAATACAGTTTCAGACTGACCACAAAGTACTTGAAGTATGTCATAGCCAACAAGTGGCTTGCAAGACACGTATACTAAGCAAAGGATCTTTATTAATACACATGATGTTTCTGAGGCTTTACCAATATATCGCTGCTAACTTCATTGAATATATCTGCTTCATTTGATACCACTGAGCATGAATTACTAATAAATGATCTTTCTGGTTGTAGCCATAGGGATATTGCATTGTCACTTCTAAAATAGTATCTTTCTTGTCAGTAATCCTGTATATGAGCCTTTTCCTTTTTTCCTAGAAATCTGTTCGTGCTCTCAGTTTCAGTTGAAAGCACATTTCTTTTCTAGATCTTACATTCATGATAATCATACTGTCACTCTTTAATATAAACTTTGGTATTTCTTCTTCAGTGTTGTTGTTGCAGATACAGCATGGTGTGCAAGCATTTGTGATTTTTTTGAAAGAACAAGCACTCAAGAATAACAAAATTCTAAATTATTTGTTTAACTCACCTGCCGTATCCCACTGAGGCAGGGTGACTTAACAAAAAAAAATGAAAGTTTTCCTTTTTAAATTTAGTAATAAAATTATTATTTCAGTTGCAGTAGGGGAAATAATGAAATCTTTTCTCCAGTTGATATAAAGGATTTACGGTAAAATAGCAATGCTTATATTATTATTGTTTCATATACATATTTAAATTAAAAGAATGTTATCAAAACATCTACAGAAATTCTAAAGGGAATGTTTCTTTTTATCATCAGCAAACACTGAATCAGTGGAAGAAAGTGTTTCAGTTGGTGTCTCTTGTATATCTGATACTTTGCTCCCTCTACCTCATCTTCTTGTCAGTGGAGGTTCAGCCTTGGAATGAAGGCAACACTGAGAAACGGTAAGATTCAGTAACATTTGTTTTATTCAGTATATATATATTGAAGTTTTATTCATATCTTTGCAGTGAATATTAATTTTCTAATTACACTATTTCAAGTTGTCTTTGAAACCCAAAATGCATTGATATAATACCATTTCAGCTGTACTGCTCCAGATGGGCTTGACCCTAAGGCCACAAACATACTTTAAAACAGAAAAAAAGCTAGTATAGTGGAGTGGTTGAGGTGATATAGTTCTTGGTGGCTCAGTACAAATTTCCACTGTGAATACAGTAATGGTATATAATACCAACACGTAGATAAGTAAGACACATGCACAATAGTTAGGTATCTGTATTCTGAAATGTTTTGCCTACACAGTAGACTTCTTGAGTTGAATACAGAGGAGTCAGCAGAAGCACTGGAGATATACAGATGATTACATCATCTGCACATCTCCAATGCTTCTGCTGACTCCTCTGTATTTGACTAAAGAAGCCTGCTGTGTGGGAAAAACATTTCAAAATAAAGATACCTAACTGTTGCATGTATAATTTATCCAAATTTTCATTGTTTTGAGTATAAGACTCACATAGTGATACTGTTATCATATACACACTCATTTACATGTTTTACCTACTTGCCCAGGAATAACATTTCAATCATATCTATTAACTAGTATGAAACCACCACAAACAACTTTCTGCCAATACCTTACCTGTGTCTAATTATATATTCCTACACTCTGAGACCCATTTAAAATATTGTACATTATGCATTCCCTTATTTTGTCCATCTACCTAACCTTTTTTTTTTTATCTTTTTTTTTTTTGTCTCATTTTAATTTAGACATGTGAACTCATATGTTACTCTATTACTAATCTCCCTGAAGAAAAATTGGTAGCTGTCTCAACATAGTTACTTTTATGTTATAATATTGAAATTGAAGTAAAAATCCTAGGAGAAAATAAAGAGGAACAAATGTGGTGGCTCTGAAACAGTATGTAAAATTGAAATATTTCTGGTTGACTTGCAAAATGTTTATAGCTATTTCTTCATTAAAAAAGGTCAGTATTTAAAAACTATAGCAGCTTTGGAAAACTAAAGTTGACAGTCTTTGTTGTGCACCATTGCTATATTCTCTTTTATAGGGTATACCTTATTCTGTATGAAAAGGAGTTTAACAAATATGTTCTTTCCCTGTTTCAGAAAACGACCCTTAAAGGAGATTGTTGAACTGAAATCTGTTTGAGAGTGCAATACTGTACTTCTTAATTACTGTGGTATTATCTAGTCTAGTACATAATACTGGATTTTGCATACTATAAATTGCTATTTTAATATCTATATTTATTATGTAATTGGTCATCCTACCTTGGTGTGATATGGCCAGTTTGTTGACAAAAAAAATAGTATAAATTGGTATTACAGCATAATAATTTATAAATTACTTTTAAGGTATTTTCTTCACCATGGTAAACTTTTTTTGCCCAGAGATATACTTAACAATAGTGGACAGCAGCCACCCAGGGAGGTACTGCTGTTCTGCTAAATGAATGTGAAACAGAAACCTTTAATTGTTTTACATGATGGTAAAAGTAGGTCTTAGACAGGGATGTGTAATGTCACCATGGTTGTTTAATATATTTATAGATGGGGTTGTAAAAGAAGTAAATGCTAGGGTGTTCGGGAGAGGGGTGGGATTAAATTATGGGGAATCAAATTCAAAATGGGAATTGACACAGTTACTTTTTGCAGATGATACTGTGCTTATGAGAGATTCTAAAGAAAAATTGCAAAGGTTAGTGGATGAGTTTGAGAATGTGTGTAAAGGTAGAAAGTTGAAAGTAAACATAGAAAAGAGTAAGGTGATGAGGGTATCAAATGATTTAGATAAAGAAAAATTGGATATCAAATTGGGGAGGAGGAGTATGGAAGAAGTGAATGTTTTCAGATACTTGGGAGTTGACGTGTCAGCGGATGGATTTATGAAGGATGAGGTTAATCATAGAATTGATGAGGGAAAAAAGGTGAGTGGTGCGTTGAGGTATATGTGGAGTCAAAAAACGTTATCTATGGAGGCAAAGAAGGGAATGTATGAAAGTATAGTAGTACCAACACTCTTATATGGATGTGAAGCTTGGGTGGTAAATGCAGCAGCGAGGAGACGGTTGGAGGCAGTGGAGATGTCCTGTCTAAGGGCAATGTGTGGTGTAAATATTATGCAGAAAATTCGGAGTGTGGAAATTAGGAGAAGGTGTGGAGTTAATAAAAGCATTAGTCAGAGGGCAGAAGAGGGGTTGTTGAGGTGGTTTGGTCATTTAGAGAGAATGGATCAAAGTGAATGACATGGAAAGCATATAAATCTATAGGGAAAGGAAAGAGGGGTAGGGGTCGTCCTCGAAAGGGTTGGAAAGAGGGGGTAAAGGAGGTTTTGTGGGCGAGGGGCTTGGACTTCTAGCAAGCGTGCATGAGCGTGTTAGATAGGAGTGAATGGAGACAAATGATACTTGGGACCTGACGATCTGTTGGAGTGTGAGCAGGGTAATATTTAGTGAAGGGATTCAGGGAAACCGGTTATTTTCATATAGTCGGACTTGAGTCCTGGAAATGGGAAGTACAATGCCTGCACTTTAAAGGAGGGGTTTGGAATATTGGCAGTTTGGAGGGATATGTTGTGTATCTTTATACGTATATGCTTCTAAACTGTTGTATTCTGAGCACCTCTGCAAAAGCAGTGATAATGTGTGAGTGTGGTGAAAGTGTTGAATGATGATGAAAGTATTTTCTTTTTGGGGATTTTCTTTCTTTTTTTGGGTCACCCTGCCTCGGTGGGAGACGACCGACTTGTTGAAAAAAAAAAAAAATGACTGCTAGTATTTTCTTTCTCTCACAAACACGTGGAATAACAGGTATATCTTGCTACTTCTACTTACACTCGGGTCACACTACACATGCATGGACACGCATATATATTTACACACCCATCTAGGTTTTCTTCTATTTTCTTAATAGTTCTTGTTCTTCTTTATTTCCTCTTACTTCCATGGGACAGTGGAACAGAATTCTTCCTCCGTAAGCCATGCATGTTGTAAGCGTCGACTAAAATGCTAGGAGCAAGGGGCTACTAACCCCTTCTCTGTATAAGTGACTAAATTTAAATTTACAAAGAAAAACTTTTGTGTTTGTTATTAGGTCACCCTGCCTCAGTGGGATACAGCCAGTTTGTTGAAAAAAAAATGTACACACACACACATACACCCAACTGACTTTTCTTCTATATTCTTAATAGTTCTTGTTCTTATTTATTTCCTTTCATCTCCATGGGGAAGTGGAAAAGAATCTTTCTTCTGTAGGTCATGCATGTCGTACGAGGCAACTAAAATGCCAAGAGCAAAGTGCTAGTAACCCTTACTCCTGTATAAATTACTGTATGTAAAAGAAGATAAATTTTATAGTTTTCTTCTGTTTTGATAGGAGACAGCTGGTGCAGTATATTGAAGAAAATAATACATGAGATAAAAAGCGCTTAGATAATTTTCAACAAAATATTAATCTATCATTTTATCATTATGCATATTTCATTATACGAAAATTGCAAGAAGGGGGCTGGAGGCAGTGGAGATGTCATGTCTAAGGGCAATGTGTGGTGTAAATATGTATTATGCAGAGAATTTATAGTGTGAAAATTAGGAGGTGTGGAGTTACTAAAAGTATTATTCAAAGGGGTTGTTGAGGTGGTTTGGTCATTTAGAGAGGATGGAGCACAGTAGGATGACTTGGAGGGTTGTATAAATCTGTAATGGAGGGGAAGAACGAGTAGGGGTCGTCCTAGGAAAGGATGGAGGGAGGAGGTAAAAGAGGTTTTATGTGCAAGGGGCTTGGACATGCAGCAGGCATGTGTAAGCATGTTAGATATGAGTGAATGGAGATGAATGACGAGATGTTAGAGTGTGAGCAGGGTAATATTTTTTGAAGGGATTCAGGGAAACCGGTTAGCCAGACTTGAGTCCTGGAGGTGGGAAGTACAGTGCCTGCACTTTGAAGGAGGAGTTTGGGATATTGGCTGTTTGTAGTGACATCTAAACTGTCATATCTGGGTACCTCTGCAAAGACAGTGATTATGTGTGAATGATGGTGAGAGTGTTGAATGATGGTGAAAGTGTTTCTTTTTTGGGGTCACCCTGCCTCGATGGGAGATGGCCAACATGTTGAAAAAATAAAAAATAAAAAGTACTGCTGTACTTTTTATCTCATGTGCTCACTAGAGTGATTGATTTATATTTTTGTGGTTTAGGTTTAGCTTGATGAGCCTTGAATGATCTAATTGGTCAGAGTGTTCTGCAAATATTACAATTTCCTTCTTTCAGGTAATAAATTGGAAAAATCTTTTTGTCTTCCCCTCTTTATCATTGTGTTCATACTGTTCTTCATCTTTCTTCTTCCAGATGGAATTCAGTGTTTAGTCAGGCTTAAATATATTGTTATTATTATTATTAATACAGTATTTTTTATATACTAACATGCTAGGATTAAATTCTGTATGGCTAGGAAAAGTCATTATGGGGTATGAATGAAGGATTCTAGTTGCTAGAAGGTAAGTTTTGTTTCTTAAGTCATGTTTGCACCATCTTTGAGAATTATAGATTTTAGTTGCCTGGAAGCTATTGAAGAACAATGGTTATAGTGATTATTGATAGGCTGATGCAGCCAGTAAATACTTTACCTGGCCTCTTGCTAAGGCATTAAGTATTCATGATAATTGTTTAACAGCTGATGGCCAAAGCCAATATCTTCATACTTTGTTAATGACTGTTAATACAGTGGACCCCCGGTTTACAATCAGCTCCCAATGCGACCAATTATGTAAGTGCATTTCTATGTGTATGTTTAGGGGTCTGAAATGGACTAATCTAATTCACAATATTCCTTATGGGAACAAATTCGGTCAGTACTGGCACCTGAACATACTTCTGGAGTGAAATAATATTGTAAACCGGGGGTCCACTGTACGTATATGTATATTGTTTGCACTATCTTTGTGATTCAACTTTTTATAACTTTCCAAATTACATCACTCCTAATGACATATCCAGATAACACATTCTCATTTCCTCTGCTTATCTTCACATGGTATAATAAGATCTAGATGTGAGGCAACCTACTATACTATAGCCCTGATTAGATCCTGATAAGAATCGATGTTCAGTCTCTTAACATTACATTGTCTTCTTAGTCAGATATATTTGTTATGGTCTTATTGGTAGATTATATAAGGAATTTAATTTAATTTTTATTATAAGGTTTAAAACTCTATCCATACTAGATACAATGTGTGCTGAAACCTTAATTGTAAGCCAAACTTGGAGAAGCATTTCCACACATAACCTCTGTATTAGGTGTGCAAATATTAATGCATTTATCAGTGAAAGGAATAATACAAATGGACCTAAGAACTTATAATTTGTATTTGTTTTTTGTTGATAGGTGTGTAGAATCATAGACTTGCTTCTCCATAGTCCTCTGCCCTTATTGTACATCTCTTTTTTCTTTAAACTTGGGATCACAGTGAGGCCTTTCTTTTATCAACTTGAGATGTACTATATGGGCAGTACAAAGAAGAAAGATGATGTTGTAGTCAGTAAGTGCCTTGATGGAGTTATTTTCTTTTGGGAATAAAGTTTGTTTATGTGCTTTCAAATTTAATTTAGGTTTTCTTCAAAACAGGCACATAGATATCTTCTTTTAGGCACAGAAAAAGCTATAGTAAAGGGATTACATAAGTATTGTCATGCCTCAGTTAATGCTGTATTTTTAAGTTTAAATGCTGTTTTATTTTTATAGTATATATTATAAGAAGTGAATGATAGGGTGTTGGGGAGAGGTGTGGGATTAAAATATGCAGAATCTAATATAAAATGGGAGTTGTTACAGTTGTTTTTTGCTGATGACACTGTGCTTTATGAAAGACTGGATATCAGATTGGAAGGAGGGAGTATGGAGGAAATGAACGTGTTTAGATATTTGGGAGTGGACTTGTTGGCAGATGGGTGTATGAAAGATGAGGTGAACCATAGAATTGATGAAGGGAACAAGGTAGGTGGTGCATTGAGGCATCTGTGGAGACAAAGAACATTGTCCATGGAGGCAAAAAGGGGAATGTATTGAGAGTATAGTGGCATCAACACTCTTATATGGGTGTGAAGCTTGGGTTGTGAATATTGTAGTGAGGAGGAGGCTGAAGGCAGTGGAGATGTCATGTCTGAGCATTATGTGTGATGTAAATATTATGCAGAGAATTGGTGGCTTGGAGAATAAGAGTAGGTGTACAGTAACTAAAGGTATTATCCAGAGGGCTGAGGAGAGGTTGTTGAGGTGGTTTGGACATTAAGAGATAATAGAGAAAATAGGATGACTTGGTGGGTGTATAAATCTGTTGTGGAAGGAAAGTAGGTAGTGGTCATCCTAGGGAAGGTTGGAGGGAGGGGATAAAGGAGGTTGTGTGTGTGAGGGGTTGAACGCATTAAATAGGAGTGGAGGTAAATAGTTTTTGGGACTTGATGAGCTGTTGGAGTGTGAGCAAGGTAACATTTGTAAAGGAATTTAGGGAAACCAGTTAGTCAGACTTCAGTACTGGAGGTTGAAAGTACAGTGCCTGCACTCAGAAGAAAGGGTGGGGATATTTACCATTTGAGGGGCACCTGAATATAGTGTTGGCATGACTGGCAAGATAGCGATAGAGTGAATGATGGTGTGTTAAAAAATAATATACTTGCATAATTAAATTTTTCAAATTTGAAAACTAGTAACTTCACATTCAAATCTAGTCAACAGTTTAATTTTTTTTTTTTTTTCAACAAGTCGGTCATCTCCCACCGAGGCAGGGTGACCCAAAAAAGAAAGAAAAACAGTTTAAATATCCTAATTAAATGAATATTTATGATTTCCTCAGGAAATGAAAATAAGTTGCTTTTGGTAATTAGAAAGTTATAAAAATTACAATTTTAATGAATGGTACATCATAGCTGTATGAAATCTGTAATATAGCTGTGAAGGGCAGCTAGACAATTGCTCATTCGTCAATATTTGTGACCCCTGTGGTTGATACTGATGTGAAATTTGGCATGAACTGCCTTGTTGAATAGGTTGCTCAACATGAATAGTGACCAAATTATTGCTATAAATAGTTACTGTATGTAATAAACAGCTTATATTATGATAACACTGAACCTTTTAGCAGGCCAGTGATCACTGCCTCATGAGAACACTGATCTTTGTGGCACCCTACTGATCACTCTGCTACTTGGTGACACTGATCCTTGTGGCACCCTACTGATCACTCTGCTACTTGGTGACACTGATCCTTGTGGCACCCTACTGATCACTGCATCATGATAACACTGACCCTTGTGGTGCCCCACTGATCACTCTGACCCACAATGATATATTTCCTCTTACCACTGTTCTTATTTTGTATATATGTAAAGTTGTACAGATGTAATGGTCACTAACTGTGGTTGCTTGAAATTAATAGAAGTGATTCATTTATTCAAGATGCTTTCTATATTTTGTACTTTATAGTGATGTTGTGCAAGTCCCTTAACTTTGGAAGTTTGTATTTAAATGTTTGGAATGCAAATTATAGTACTGGGTTCTTAATTGTACAGTAGTACTCTAATATTATCAATAAAAAATATTCTTTGTATTATATATAGATACAAAATTTATTTTGTATTCCACCTCAGTCATTTTTGTTTGTTCTTCTGTTTTATGTGTTGGCCCTTAACAGTTGCCTTAATTCTCTTACTTATATTGTTTCAGGATATCTCTTAGAACTTTTATCAGCATTTTAACATGGTCCATAGTCAGTCTATTTCTCCTATTTAAGATCAGTTCCTCCCAGCTTTGCATTCTTATATTACATTTTGCAGGACAGATTGTAATTTATCAAGTTCTACAAGCCTGTCTTGCTTGCAAAACTGGACCTCTGTACTACATTCACTAGCCATTAATTTATTAACATGGTATCCGGTAAGGCCATTGTTGTGTCAGTGATGTATCTTACTACTGTATGATATGGAATGTGCAGTTTTATTGGGATGCACATGATTGACACTAGCAAAGAATGTTCAGCATAAAATTTCCAGGTCAAAACAACTAAAAATCTGCTTCCTTTTATAGTACATATTAGGCTGAATCTTCTTCTCTTTTTTAGTAATTGTATACAGGAGAAGGGGTTACTAGCCCATTGCTCCCGGCATTTTAGTCGCCTCATACGACACGCATGGCTTACGGAGGAAAGATTCTTTTCCACTTCCCCATGGACAATAGAAGAAATAAAAAAGAACAAGAGCTATTTAGAAAAAGGAGAAAAACCTAGATGTATGTATATATATATATGCATGTGCGTGTCTGTGAAGTGTGACCAAAGTGTAAGTAGGAGTAGCAAGATATCCCTGTTATCTTAGCGTGTTTATGAGACAGAAAAAGAAACCAGCAATCCTACCATCATGCAAAACAGTTACAGGTTTTTGTTTCACAGTCATCTGGCAGGACGGTAGTACTTCCCTGGGTGGTTGCTGTCTACCAACCTACTGTTTAATATATTTATAGATGGGGTTGTAAGAGAAGTAAATGCGAGGGTCTTGGCAAGAGGCGTGGAGTTAAAAGATAAAGAATCACACACAAAGTGGGAGTTGTCACAGCTGCTCTTTGCTGATGACACTGTGCTCTTGGGAGATTCTGAAGAGAAGTTGCAGAGATTGGTGGATGAATTTGGTAGGGTGTGCAAAAGAAGAAAATTAAAGGTGAATACAGGAAAGAGTAAGGTTATGAGGATAACAAAAAGATTAGGTGATGAAAGATTGAATATCAGATTGGAGGGAGAGAGTATGGAGGAGGTGAACGTATTCAGATATTTGGGAGTGGACGTGTCAGCGGATGGGTCTATGAAAGATGAGGTGAATCATAGAATTGATGAGGGAAAAAGAGTGAGTGGTGCACTTAGGAGTCTGTGGAGACAAAGAACTTTGTCCTTGGAGGCAAAGAGGGGAATGTATGAGAGTATAGTTTTACCAACGCTCTTATATGGGTGTGAAGCGTGGGTGATGAATGTTGCAGCGAGGAGAAGGCTGGAGGCAGTGGAGATGTCATGTCTGAGGGCAATGTGTGGTGTGAATATAATGCAGAGAATTCGTAGTTTGGAAGTTAGGAGGAGGTGCGGGATTACCAAAACTGTTGTCCAGAGGGCTGAGGAAGGGTTGTTGAGGTGGTTTGGACATGTAGAGAGAATGGAGCGAAACAGAATGACTTCAAGAGTGTATCAGTCTGTAGTGGAAGGAAGGCGGGGTAGGGGTCGGCCTAGGAAGGGTTGGAGGGAGGGGGTAAAGGAGGTTTTGTGTGCGAGGGGCTTGGACTTCCAGCAGGCATGCGTGAGCGTGTTTGATAGGAGTGAATGGAGACAAATGGTTTTTAATACTTGACGTGCTGTTGGAGTGTGAGCAAAGTAACATT
The DNA here is from genome assembly GCF_038502225.1 of Cherax quadricarinatus. Taxonomy (NCBI): domain Eukaryota; kingdom Metazoa; phylum Arthropoda; class Malacostraca; order Decapoda; family Parastacidae; genus Cherax; species Cherax quadricarinatus. The sequence goes on along the minus strand of NC_091298.1, from coordinate 2,236,032 downwards.
TATGAAGGGATTCAGGGAAACCGGCAGGCCGGACCTGAGTCCTGGAGATGGGAAGTACAGTGCCTGCACTCTGAAGGAGGGGTGTTAATGTTGCAGTTTAAAAACTGTAGTGTAAAGCACCCTTCTGGCAAGACAGTGATGGAGTGAATGATGGTGAAAGTTTTTCTTTTTCGGGCCACCCTGCCTTGGTGGGAATCGGCCGGTGTGATAATAAAAAAAAAAAAAAAAAAAAATTAGGCTGAATTGTATTGGTATCTTGTACCTGCATGCAGGTGAAACTCTTCTATTTGTCTGCATAACATTACATCCGATGATAGATTGTGCCTTAATTTTATGTTAAATGATAAATTACGAAATCTCTGAAGAATACCAAATTTAAGATGGACCTCTTAAGAACAATCAGTTGCAAAGAAATATCCTGCAACTAATAGTATCAGAATAAAGTTGGGATATAGTGTATTCACATAGCTGTGGTGATTCTAGAGGACCTGAAGAAATCGACATTACTTTCAGTCAACAGGATATACCATTGTGAGGAAACTTAGAATATACTGTTCTGAGGAAACCTAAAATATACTGTTCTTAGGAAACCATGCTTAGTAAAAGATAAATAAGAAATTGTACAAGCCAATCTGCCATATGAATATTAGTTTAATTCATGCTACTGAACATTTTAAGCTTCCTAAGAATAGTCGTAAATGGATTGCAATGTCTGAATGGAGACAACTGGAAGAACTTACATATTCTGTTGAAACTTACTGAAGCATAAATATTTAGAGAGCATCTTGAATTTTCAATAATGCTGAATTTCCAATTTACTAAGGTGTGTCTAAAGATTTTTTTTTACCACATCTGCTATTTTCATTAAGGTAGAAATTACCATATTGGAATTTAATATTTTCTTGAAATGACTGCCAACTCTGATGAAAATAAGGTATTACTGTTTCAACATGGCAATAATTATACAGTACTGTATGGTTCCCCAAATCAAGGTTTTAGTAAATGTTACTCATATTTTAAAGGTCTTCCATTTGCATATAGTCTAAATACATATTAAAAATGAAGAAGACAAAGGATCTGTGGAGAAATATATTTGTTTTATTAAATCATAATATTTATTGATTGAATGAATGATGGTGTATACATTTCCTTGTTTGGGGCCTTGCCTTGGTGGAAGATGGCCATTGGGGTAAAGAAAAAGTCAAGAATTAAAGGTTGTTTTAAGCAATGAAAGTACTTTGTGATAAAATGCTATAGTTGACTAATAGTTGAATATAGCAAAAAAAGATAGTGGAGAGCACTCCAATAAATTTTGGAACACTTATCATTTTAAATTCTCTTAGGCTGCAAATTTGCTATGGTGTAGTGAATAGGTACTCCTTTGCCACTTAGGATGCTGGTGAGAATCCAGACTAATAGCTACCACTATGAGTCATTAGTGCCACCCACCAGAAGGGCTGACGAGGGACTGCTTTGTCTTGGATGACTGAGTATCTGGTTTATTTCAAGGAAGAGGAGCAAACATTTTTATCATGGAAGACTACTGTAGGGAGCTCCCTGAAGTGGCAGGTATCTCACCCACATAGATCTGCATTTGGTCCCCTCATTCCTTAGTAAATAGTGTTCTTGGGCTTTGAGTCCAGGCATGTAAACAGGCCTGTGAGGTTCCTCATTCTTGAAGATCTCTAACAAATGTTCCCCATTATCCTCCTGTCCTAGATCCTACCAGTCTTAGTTTACTACCACTCCCTCCAACCATTGTTCCTCCTTTCACTGGACCACACTGCCATTAAAGTCCACCTTCACCCATGAAACCTGGATAAAAATTTTTACACCAACCAATTATAGCACGAGATCACTTTCCTTGAGTCCTGGAGGTGAGAAGTGCAGTCCCTGCACTCTGAAGGAGGGGCAAAGAAATTTGTAATTTTGAATTGTAGTATCAGCATGCCTCTCGAAAGACTGATGGAGTGAGTGATGGTGAAAGTGTTTCTTCTTTTTTCATCCTACCTTGGTGGGAGATGGCTGGTGTGTTAAAAAAAAAAATCTTGCAATAAACTGTGGGGCTGAATTTATATTGTGAACTTACAGGATGTGTCTCATATCCATCAGTATGATACATAATGGACAACTAAATTTATACTGTGGAAGTTTTCTTTTTTATCAGATCATCTCTCTTATGGTACAGTCAGTCATTTGAGAAGTGTGTGGGAGACATCCAGTCAACTTTCTCTTTAATGGAGACCTTCATTCTCAACCATTTCATGGTTACTGTTATACTACCTAAGCAACATAGCAAAAAAATCACATTTGACTGCCGCTCCCTTCCTTCCGCGTATATTTGACAGGCCAACAGTTACAGAGTTGTAATGTTGCTGATACTGGTGATGATTTAGCCACCTAATAAAGTACTGTTGATTAGTAAGTAAGTATGTAAGTTTATTCAGCTATACACAAATACAGTTACATAGATTATCATACATAGCAGCATATGTGTAAAGTACCTAGGATAACCCAAAAACTCAAGACAGAGTGACTTATTTCCATTAGGGTCCTTTTACCTTATTATTATAATATAAAGGAGATAATATCTTATTATTATTCTATAAAGGAGATAATATCTTATTATCATACTATTAAGAGTATCTACCACACGAGGATCATTAAGACTACTACATGAGAGTCATTAAGACTATATACAAAAATAAAAAATCATTTCCCTCCCTTTCTGTAGCTACATTTATCAGATACCTTTTGGCTCTCTGTGAACCATTCATCTACAGGTTTCATAACAAGGAAAAAAAAATCATGGAACATACAGTAGTAACATCACAGGTCTTAATAGCAAATTCAAAGCTACTGAAGTGATAAGTATTGGAGGAGTGTGGAGGACCATCTCCCAGAAAAAAAAAAATTACATATAAAATGAATAATTGCAGAACAAAGAAATTACTTTTTTCATACTCTGCATTATCTTATCTTGAAGGATACATTAAGCACTGGAATTCTGCCATGGCTATTTTCTTTATGTTAGAAGTTCAAACCTAAAACCAAAAGGCATGATGATTATTCCACTTCATATTATAGTACACTGTACAGTGAATTGTTTTGCTCTAGTTTCTACTGACACTTTACCCCTCAAGGAAAGTTCCTTGATGCTGGTGAGGGGCTCTTAATCTAGGGAATTGGATATGTGCTCCAGTTCCCTGAATACCTTCCACATCCCCCCACAGGCGCTGTATAATCCTACGGGTTTAGCGCTTTCCCTTGATTATAATAATAATAATCTACTGACACTTTAGGATCTGTTAGTAAATCTTGTAAGACAGTTTGTCTAATGCACAGTAAGCTAGTATAGTTTTCCCCATTGAATACAGTACAAAACCATTAAAAAAAAATATGTGCTGTATTTGTTTTGGAAGAAAACAGATAGAGTGAGTCTCACTGTCTGCCTGATTGTTCTGCTGCTAAATATGCCACAGAATATAATTAGGCATCTACCAGATTTTTTTTTCAACAAACTGGCTGTATTCCAGTAGGAGTAGGTTGGTAGACAGCAACCACCCAGGGAGGTACTACTGTCCTGCCAAGTGAGTGTTAAATGGAAACCTGTAATTGTTTTACATGATTGAAGGATTGCCGGTGTTTTTCTGTCTCATAAACATGTGAGATAACAGGTGTATCATGCTATTTCTACTTACATTTAGGACATGCTACACATGCAAATACACACATATATATTTACACACCCATCTGGGCTTTCTTCTGTTTTCTTAATAGGCCTTGTTGTTCTTTATTTCCTCTTATCTCCATGGGGAAGTGGAAAAGAATTCTTCCTCCATAAGCCATACAAGTAGTAAGAGGTGACTAAATTGCCAGGAGCGAGGAGGTTAGTAACCCTTTCTCCTGTATAAATTACTAAATTTAAAAAGAGAAACTTTTCTTTTTAGGTCACCCTGCCTTGGTGGGATATGGCTGGTTTGTTGGAATATATATATATATATATATATATATATATATATATATATATATATATATATATAATATATATAATATATATATATATATATATATATATATATATATATATATATATATATATATATATATATATATATATATATATATATATATATATATATATATATATATATATAATATATATATATATATATATATATATATATATATATATATATATATATATATATATATATATATATATATATATATATATATATATATGCGCATACATGTATATGTGTGTGTGTTTGTGTACATTAAATGGATTTCATAACAGTATAATTATGTATGAAAAAGAGTTCATTTATCATTGTATATGTGTTATGTCATTAAATATTTCAATGTAAATAAGAACTTTTTTTAGCATGTTGCTGGTGTGTCTTTCATATAAATCACAGTATGTGTAAAATCAGAATATGTATAAAAGTGCTTACCATGGCAATGTACAGTATTTTTATTACCTTTTTGTTCCTTATTGTTTATGTATATTGTAGTTATGTTAATAAATTTAGCTAACTCTGAATAAACTATTTTTTAAACTCTCTAGTCATGATATTACACATACTTTATAAATTATTTGTTAAAATTCTCTAATCAGTCATATTATTACTCATTTGTAGTCAGTAAAAGTGTGTATTAAAAGAGAAAGTTTTATCAGACATGTACAGTATTTCTTGTTGTTAGGAAATGATATACGTACTGTTAACATTATTTATTTGCTTCATTCATACATGCCAGTAAACTATTAATATTTGTATTACAGTACTGTCCTTTGATATTATCTTCCAGAAATTCATCTTTCAGTATCATGTTTGTGAAGCAGTTACTACATAGGTAACATTTATAGAGTACAGTTCTTTGTTTTCAAAACTGTTTTTATAACTAAGACACTATAATTTGTTACATTCCTTTAAAACTAAATAGGATTACAGGTATGTAGGAAATTCCACTTGTTATCTTAGTAGTTGGGCAGATGACATCAGAAGCAACTTTTTTGTTTTGTATTTTTATACCAACTTTTTATGATCCACATATTTCAATAAATGTTAGTTACTTCAAAATAAATTTGTTACTGCAACACAAATTATTATTTATTAACCTTAAACTATTAACTTTAACTTACTGATTGGTTTTATTTACCATTTGAGATAACTTCAAGAAAATGCACTGAACGGCATATTACCTTTAATAGAAGTTATTATAAATAATATACACAAACCAAAATTTTAAAACTGTTCATGATTTTTCAGCACTGCAGAAGCTTATATTGTCATCTGTCAGACAAGCTAAAAATTTTAATAAGAAAGGAATATAAAGTGTATTTATCTGTTTGTGTTACTTTAATTAATTAATGATGCTGATTACAATTCACAAAACTGCAGTACCAGCTCTCCAAAGGGATGCCTTATGCTGGTGAAGGATTTTTGATCCAAAAAGTTAGAGCTACTTGGCCCTACCTTCAATCAAACCCAATTACCTTCTATACCCCAGGTACTGTATAACCTCTTTGGGTCTAATGATTCCTCATTAATATAACAATAACAATACAGTACCAGAACCCTCTGGGGCACATTTCTTTAAGTGATGGCATGAATTATGGTATTGCCTTGAGCCACAATTGCTGGGGCTTCCCACACCATGGTGGTTGCAGTGACGGAGACTGGCTAAGTGCTGCCTGTGTGCCTGCCATGTATAAAGCCCTGTGTATTATTTGTTTCTACTTCCCATTCCCCTCAACATGTAGCCCATCAGTGAACAACATGCTTCTTTTGTGTGTCTAGAAGTATTATTATAATCAAGTAAAGCACTAAACCTGTGGGGCAAAAAGTAGTGTGGGGGTCTATAAACAGCTAGTTGGCAAGGGGATCAGAGGTGAGGGAAGAAAAAGGCTGGAAGGGACGAAAAAGGCTTACGTCAAAGTTCGTGTATTAAAGTATAGTTGCTGACAAGAAGTCAAAAAGAGAGTGTAAGTCAAAGACAGGGCCATCAGCAAGGAGGGAAGATAAAGTAAGAGCAGTAGAGCAGCGACAGCAGTGGAGGTAAATTCTGCGAGCTCGCTGGTAAACTGGACAATCTTCAAGAAAGTGACAAACCAAAACTGGGACCCGACAAAGCTCACAGAGAGGAATAGTGCTGCTCACTAAACTGTTCAGCTAATTATGTGTGCCACCATCATCATCTGGTAAAGGGTTCTCTAACCAAGGAATTGGGGCTACCCTTTCCTTAGCTGAAGCCTGGGTGGCCCGTGGCCTGGGAGGCAGAGTGGCCCGCAGCCTGGTAGGCAGGGTGGCCCGTGGCCTGGTAGGCAGGGTGGCCCGTGGCATGGTAGGCAGGGTGGCCTGTGGCCTGGTAGGCAGGGTGGCCCATGACCTGGTAGGCAGGGTGGCCCATGACCTGGTAGGCAGGGTGGCCCATGGCCTGGTAGGCAGGGTGGCCCATGGCCTGGTAGGCAGGATGGCCCATGGCCTGGTATGCAGGGTGGCCCATGGTCTGGTACGCAGGGTGGCCCGTGGCCTGGTAGGCAGGGTGGCTCGTGGCCTGGTAGGCAGGGTGGCCCGTGGCATGGTAGGCAGGGTAGCTCGTGGCCTGGTAGGCAGGGTGGCTCGTGGCCTGGTAGGCAGGGTGGCCTGTGGCATGTTAGGCAGGGTGGCCCGTGGCCTGGTAGGCAGGGTGGCTCGTGGCCTGGTAGGCAGAGTGGCTCGTGGCCTGGTAGGCAAGGTGGCTCGTGGCCTGGTAGGCAGGGTGGCTCGTGGCGTGATAGGCAAGGTGGCTCGTGGCCTGGTAGGAAGGGTGGCTCATGGCCTGGTAGGCAGGGTGGCTCGTGGCCTGGTAGGCAGAGTGGCTCATGGCCTGGTAGGCAGGGTGGCTCGTGGCCTGGTAGGCAAGGTGGCTCGTGGCCTGGTAGGCAGGGTGGCTCGTGGCCTGATAGGGAAGGTGGCTCGTGGCCTGATAGGGAAGGTGGCTCGTAGCCTGATAGGGAAGGTGGCTTGTGGCCTGGTAGGCAGGGTGGCCCGTGGCATGGTAGGCAGGGTGGCTCGTGGCCTGGTAGGCAGGGTGGCCCGTGACATGGTAGGCAAGGTGGCTCGTGGCCTGGTAGGCAGGGGTGGCTCGTGGCCTGATAGGCAGGGTGGCTCGTGGCCTGGTAGGCAGGGTGGCTTGTGGCCTGGTAGGCAAGGTGGCTCGCAGCTTGATAGGGAAGGTGGCTCGTGGCCTGATAGGGAAGGTGGCTCGTGGCCTGATAGGGAAGGTGGCTCGTGGCCTGGTAGGCAGAGTGGCCCGTGGCATGGTAGGCAGGGTGGCTCGTGGCATGGTAGGCAGGGTGGCTCGTGGCCTGGTAGGCAGGGTGGCTCGTGGCCTGATAGGGAAGGTGGCTCGTGGCCTGATAAGGAAGGTGGCTCGTGGCCTGATAGGGAAGGTGGCTCGTGGCCTGGTAGGCAGGGTGGCTTGTGGCCTGGTAGGCAAGGTGGCTCGCAGCCTGATAGGGAAGGTGGCTCGTGGCCTGATAGGGAAGGTGGCTCGTGGCCTGATAGGGAAGGTGGCTCGTGGCCTGATAGGGAAGGTGGCTCGTGGCCTGGTAGGCAGGGTGGCTTGTGGCCTGGTAGGCAAGGTGGCTCGCAGCCTGATAGGGAAGGTGGCTCGTGGCCTGATAGGGAAGGTGGCTCGTGGCCTGATAGGGAAGGTGGCTCGTGGTCTGATAGGGAAGGTGGCTCGTGGCCTGGTAGGCAGAGTGGCCCGTGGCATGGTAGGCAGGGTGGCTCGTGGCCTGGTAGGTAGGGTGGCTCGTGGCCTGGTAGGCAGGGTGGCTCGTGGCCTGGTAGGCAGAGTGGCCCGTGGCATGGTAGGCAGGGTGGCTCGTGGCCTGGTAGGTAGGGTGGCTCGTGGCCTGGTAGGCAGGGTGGCTGGTGGCTTGGTAGGCAACGCTCTCGCTGCTAAGGCTGTCTGTGGTTCGATCCCCGGTAAGGGCAAAACATTGGGTGTTTCCTTGCACCTGTTGTACTGTTCACCTAGCAAGCAAGTAGGTACCTGGGTGTTATTGGACTGGTGTGGGTCGCATCCTGGGGGACAAGACTGAGGACCCCAATGGAAATAAGGCAGTCCCTCCATGACGCACTGCTAACCCTCCGGGGTTAAAAATCTTATCTCACGTTCAGAAGAAAGAAAATCAAGCCTCACCACGTCTTGCGCTGAATGACCCATACATGTTTAGCGCTTAACATGAATTATTGATCATATTTTTAATTTGATCTTATTATAATATAAGGTATAATCTGATACAATACAAAGCTCAGAAAAAAACCCAAGTTAAGGAAATACATTTTGGTCAAACTAACCTTAAAGCTGACATATTACTTACTAGACTCGGCTCAAACATTGGATCAGTACTGTATGACCCTTGTGGGTTTAGCGCTCAGTTATGATTATAATAATAATAATAATAATAATAATAATAATCAACCTTGGATTAAGAGTGTCTCACCTGCATCAAGGAACCTTCCAGTAGGAGACAAATATTGTCAGCTACGTCCTGAAATACATCCTTATAATATTTGCTTCCTGGGATACAGAAATAAATATTATCGTGACTTTCCCAAACACCTGCCCCTTGTGGTTTAGCGCTTCTTTTTGATAATAATAATAATAATAATAATAATAATAATAATAATAATAATTATTGTAGAAATTATTTAATTTCCGAAGCTATAGTGCCTAATAAGTGTTTAATGTGTTGATTTGGGTCAAAATGTATTTGCATTTTTAATGGAATCAGCTGGGTTCCCGCTGCGCCTGCGCAGATGTGCAGGGGGGTGGGGGGTCGAGCTGGGGCAGCAGGTGGCGGGAGTGTTTTGAATGGGTGAGGAGGCTGAGAAAACCGGGAATGAGGAAACTGGCGTTCACGGCGGCCTAAGGATCAATATAGGCCTCAATTCATAATAGGAAGTGTCGTGACTGTCCCTAGTGAAGAGTGAGGGAACGTGATTTACGGGACCACCGTAAAAGGGTGGTAAAATTAGTGAATAATGTTCGACCGGGTGTGACAGGTGCACGGCCATGGTGTGTGTCCAGGGGAAATACCCGTGTGTTAAGAGATTTCGTTCGGATTTTTAACCCCGGAGGGTTAGCCACCCAGGATAACCCAAGAAAGTCAGTGCGTCATCGAGGACTGTCTAACTTATTTCCATTGGGGTCCTTAATCTTGTCCCCCAGGATGCGACCCACACCAGTCGACTAACACCCAGGTACCTATTTGCTGCTAGGTGAACAGGACAACAGGTGTAAGGAAACGTGTCAAATGTTTCCACCCGCCGGGAATCGAACCCGGGCCCTCCGTGTGTGAAGCGGGAGCTTTAGCCACCAGACCACCGGGCCACCAATCCTCGCTCATCGGCCTCAGATCTTAATGGAGTGACCTCTAATGTGTATAATAGTTATGAGACGTTAAATCGTCTTGTGAATGGTAATGTAATCAGTGATAATAACATTGAGTTAAGAGAATGCGGGATGTGAAATAGATCGCCCTGCTCCGAGTGAACGTGTGACTCTCGTACCGAGGATAATGAAGCTTTATGGAATCACGACTTCTAAACCGGGACAAACCGACGGATACCTCGTCCTGCCGGAATAAGAACCGTGTCGGTGTAGCAGGACATCGAAATGAGATGGGGAATGGAGGAAATAAGGAGTATCAATCACCCACAGTTAAGTAACCCTTCTAGTTATAGCAGACTGATGCTGGCCAGTTAGGTATGTTGTAATTGGATAGGTTATGAGTGATCCAGCTACATCAAGTGACCACCAGAGAACATCTGGTAGTGGTGGGATTATGTACAAATGTTTTTCCTTGATGGATGTATCCATGTGTATCCTACCCCCCCCCTTCATTCAGCTAAACTAATATAATCTATACAGTCCACAATTAATTAGTAGCGCCGTGCTTGAGGGTACTACCCAATTTATACTGGTCTCGGATAGATGTTGACAAGATTGTGAGGGTCGAGGGGCCACCTGTAGTGACCAGAGGTGGTTTAAGTTTTCTCACATGTCTACACGGGGTGACTACGATAAACAATATGGTTGTCTCCCAATGAGATTACTTGTATGTATATAATGTTGAGGTACATACAGATAAGCACCCTATAAAATTTTCCACATCTGCCCTCTGGTCCTTCCTGAACCGGATGCAATCAGTAAAAAATTAATTGAATTAATTACTTAATAATTAAGTGACTGATTGAAGGAAGTGGGTATAGGGTACACAAATTTAATCGGTCGTGTGGTGGAGGATAATTAGCCCAATTAATTACCAGCACATGGGTGGCTAGGATTTATACAAGAGTAAAGTGCAAGAATTACTCTCACAAGGTGTCTACTTAAGTTGTATAATGGGTGATTATTAATTCCCTAACCATGGCTGGGTCTGAGGAAGTTAGTGCGGCTGGCAAGTCCATGGATGCCAAAGCAAAGAAAGCGTCACTACAAGCTCGGAAGGGTCATGTTACTAAATCATACAACAAGTGTATGGAGTTAATGAGACAAGAAACGGTAAACCCTGATGAATTAAAGCTACACCTAGATGCCTTAGGAAATAGACATGAGTCATATAGATTGTGGTTTAAAGACTGTGAAAAAGAGCTGCTAGAGAATTGTGCAGATGATGCTGAAAGGGAGCGGCTGCTGGATCAACATTATGAAGTGGAGGACAACATTGTGTCCTGCAAAACTAAGGCTTTGGAGAAGGTAAAGGGTGTAAACAATGTTGTTGGTCAACCTAGTAAGGAAAGTCAGAGGCGTCTACCAAAACTCCCAGAATTATGTATGCCTGTGTCTAATCCGGGAGAACACTGGGAGGAGTTTTGGTCTATCTTTAAAGCAGTCATACATGATAGGAGTGATCTTGCAAGTGTTACCAAATTATGCTATTTAAAGGGACAAGTAAGGGGAGATGCGCATGTTCTCATACAAGCATTCCCAAATGTAGATGACTCCTATAGTGAGGCAGTTGACTTGTTGGAGGTCACTTACGGTAACTTGGAGCAAAGTAGGCTGGATCTAGTAGCTAATTTGGCTAGTTTGAAGACTCCAGATCACAACCGCAACAGCTTACAGCAATTTAGGATCAAACTAGAAAGCACTCTTAAGACCTTGAGTAATAAATATGATCTGGAGGGAGCAGAGTGGTTGTTGAGTGCCTTGATTCAGAATAAATTGAACCACAAGACCGTAGAGTGGTTATCTAACAGATATCACAAGGGTTACTTCGGGTTGGAAGAAATAAGAGTGGGACTGCAAGAGCTAATTGTCCAACTGCAGACCAGCCAACCCATTACCTCTAGGAATACCACGTCTACAGACCCCAGTGCACCTGTCAAGTTCCACAAAGGGAAACCTTATCCTAATATCAATAATCCTAAGTCACCTACTAAACGGGGTTACGTAGGCACGTATCAAGTGACAGGGGCCAGTAATAGTGGTTCTCCACATCCAAGCAAGAGGAGGAAGTACCACAATAAGGGTAGCCCAGTTGATAAGAGGTCAGGCAAAGAAAGGAGAGATTGTATCTTCTGCAACGGTACTCATTTCTCTAAGAACTGTATTGCCTATAATTCATGGGATGTTAAAGTGGAAAGATTGGAAGAGCTTGCTAGATGTATCAGGTGTCTAGGAAATCATAATGTAAGGGATTGCCGTGCTAACTTGCACTATTGTTATCAGTGTAACAAGGGAAGACACCACATAGCTATGTGTAAGGGCGGATCTAATCGTAATGATGGTAACAATAGTACTGATAGTGATAATAACCCGGACACAACAGTAGCCAACGTAAAGATTGCAGCTAACGTCGGTAATGATGGCCTAGCTGAGGTAGCTTTGCCTGTGTTGGATGTGGTGATTAATGATAAACGGCGTAAATCCAAAACTGTAACAGCATTACTGGATCAGGGATCACAACGTACCTTCATAAAACGTAATTGCCTTAATGGGATGAAGGTACAAATGGGAGATCCTGCTATACTCAAGCTATCTGGCTTTCTCTCGAATAAGAAGGCCCAGTCATACGACACTGTTTATGTAACTGTCAGGCTGGGCAATGAGAGAAAACGTATTAATGCCGTAATTGTGGATAGGCTCCCAGAGAAAATATCTACAATAGGGCTTGGTAACGCTACTGAAAGGCTTTCAAGTAAGGTAAATTTGGCACCTTCTGGTATAAATAATGATTCTGTGGGGCCAATAGATATTTTGATAGGTAGTGACCATTATGCCACCTTTGTAAAGGGTATGACAAAGAAATGCGGAGTCACCCTTCTAAGGACCGCAGGAGGTCACGTGATGTATGGCAGGCTTCCTCGTACTGATAATGAATGACTGGAGGAAGCCATAAATACAGTTACGGTGTGTCTTACTCATGAAGTATCACCCCAGTATAAATATACTTCAATAGAGGATGAAGTTGAACCTGTGTATAAATTATGGGAATTGGACAGCATAGGGATCAATGTAAATGAAGAAAGTCCAGATGATTCCTTTACTCAAGAACAATACCAGAAGGATGTTAAATTTGAATCTGGACAATACTGGGTGAGACTTCCGTGGAAGCTGAACCATCCAGACCTACCAACTAATTACCGGATGGCGTATGGACAATTAAAGGCTCAGCTCCACGAATTGAGCAAGACACCAGAACTGTTGACTGCTTACGATGATATAATTAACGAGCAGTTAAATAATAAATTCATAGAGGAGGTACCTCCCGAGCAAGCCCAGATTTATGGTCACTATTTGCCACACCACAGAGTGAAGAAGGATTCTAAGACCACTCCTCTGAGGATTGTGTTTAATTGTAGTGCCAGGAGTAATAAAAGTGTACCTAGTTTGAATGACTGTTTGATGACAGGTCCGTCGTTGACGGAAAAACTGGGAGACATATTATTAAACTTCAGGTTTAAGAATTATGCCTTTACGGCAGACATAAGTAAAGCTTTCCTGAGAGTGTGTCTGCAGGAGGCTGACCGGGATTGCACTAGGTTCTTATGGCCCGAGAATCCTAGTGACCCACTTAGTCCCCTGAAGACTTTTCGCTTCAGGAGTGTATTGTTTGGTGCTACCTCCAGTCCGTTCCTACTCCAGGCAACGATAAATGCACACCTTAAGCGTACGGGTGGTCCACTGAGTGGAGTAATGGGTAAACAATTTTATGTGGACAATTTCCTGGGGGTGACGTCTACTGAAGAGGAACTAATGAGCATATACGCAGGGGCTAATGAAATAATGCAAGGTGCAAATATGCCCCTGAGGGAATGGAACAGTAATTCGTCCAGTTTAAGGGTTCAAATAAATAAAGACAACCCTGGAGTTGAAGTGTCCAAATATAGTAATGTGCTGGGACTGACTTGGGACACAGAGGGAGACTTGTTATCGTTAAAGTCTAATAACTACAGCATGCCCAATAAATTAACCAAGAGAGTCTTACTTGCGGAAGTTTCAAAATGCTTCGATCCACTAGGCTTAGTGTCCCCACTTACCATAAGAGGAAAATTGTTGATACAAGAAGCATGGAAGCTTAAGTGTGCTTGGGATGAAACCCTACCTGAGGAATTTGTTGAAAGGTGGGAAGAACTAATAGGTGAATATGTAAAATTACCAATGTTGGAGTTCCCACGTAATGTGGCCAGTCAAGATGGAGAAAATGTACTCCACATTTTTTGCGATGCTTCGAAATTAGCATATGGAGCAGTCGCTTACCTTTAATGTAATAGTGCCATTTCTCTTGTTATGTCTAAGGCTAAGGTGGCTCCAATCAAATCACGCACCTTACCTCAGTTGGAATTAACGGCCATTTATGTAGGTGTCAAATTAGCCAATTATATAAGAAATAAATTGCGAGAGATAAATATCAGAGACACCATAATTTGGTCTGATAACGATGTATCCTTACAATGGATTCGTAATGGTAACAGTAAGATTGTGTATGTACAAAACAGAGTCGCTGAAATCAATCAAATGCATGAGAAATATAACAGTTTGGGTCAGCATATGTTTACCTTTAATCACATTCCTGGTGACGAGAATCCGGCTGACTTCTTGTCTCGAGGCTTGACTTATGAAAAATTTGTGAGTGCTTTATCGTGGTTTAAAGGGCCAAGTTGGCTGGTGGACAAAATTAACTGGCCGGTGCAAAAGGCACATATTGCTCCTGTCGAAATTATGGTGAGCACCGCTCCAGTCAGTAGTCCCTCCTTAGCCATTGACATGAATAGGTATTCTTCCTTACCAAAGCTGATTAGCATGACAAGGTTAGTGATTAAATTTATAAGTAAGATGAATATCTCATATAATTTTCCCCATCCCCTGAAATACTGGCTACAGAGGGTACAAGAAGAAACCTACAGGGATGAGATTAAATTAATGATGGACGGAAAAATTGTGAAAGACTCAATAATAGAAAAGCTGGGGCTGTATTTAGAGGATGATGTAATTAGGTGCAGAGGCAGGTTACAAAATGCTAAATTGGGGGAATATGCTAAACACCCTATCTTGCTGCCCAAAACTCATCACCTGACAACCTTGATTGTCTTTAATGCCAATAATAACGTGATGCACAGTGGGGTACAGGATACCTTAAACTGTATTCGGGAAACCTTCTGGATTCCACAAGGACGGCAAAGTGTAAAAAGGGTTATCAAGTCGTGTGTAATATGTCGCCAGGTGGATGCCAGAACCTACATGTACCCAGGTCCTCCACCATTGCCCAAGGAACGCGTGCAGTTGGTAAAACCATTTGATGTGACCGGAGTGGACTATAGTGGGCCAATCATTTTAACAGGTACTTCAGATGGTGTTCCCTTGAATGTGTATGTATGTCTATTTACTTGTACAGCTACTAGGGCTGTTCATCAAGAAGTGGCTCAGGACTTGTCTGCAGAACAGTTCATACAGCTGTTCCGGAAATTTGCAGCTAGGAGATCCTGTTCAAGATTGATGATCTCAGATAATGCCACCAATTTTGTAGCGGGTGCTCAACACTTGAGGGAATTAAATAAGAGTGATGATGTACAGTCTTTGTTGACCCAGCAAGGGTGTGTCTGGAAATTTATTACTCCCAGAGCCCCTTGGCAGGGAGGACTGTACGAAAGAATGATAGGTACAGTGAAAAGATGTCTTCATAAGGTGCTACACAGGAAGAGAATTAATTTGGAGGAATTCCGTGCAGTGTTGGTGGAGGCAGAGAATCGGGTAAACAATCGCCCTCTGTCATACATGAGCGACACTCCTGACACGGAGATCCTGACTCCCTCTCACCTAATATGTGGACGAAGGTTAGAAGCTGCACCTATCTATAGAGATAATCCCGAGGGAAGTGATGAGGATTACAATAATGTGACCGTGTTGAGTGATAAGTTCAAGATGTTAAATAAGGTAATTACTCATTGGTCCGATGTGTGGCGTAAAGAATATCTTCTTACACTACGTGAACACTTTTATGGTGCGCCAGAGGCAGTAAACCGACAGAACATTCAACCAGGTGACATTGTGTTAATTGATACTGAACAACATCGAACATTGTGGCCTCTGGGCAAGGTAGTTACATTATACCCAGATGCACAAGGTGTTGTCAGAAACGTCAAAGTGTTGTGTCGTGGTCAGGAAAGTTTGCGTACCATTAATAAATTAATTCCCTTAGAATTAAATGGTGTTCAATCCAGTGCAGATGGAAATCTAAGGGAAAGTGACACGAGTGATATTGAAGACACTGACCGAGTAATGCAAGAAGAAATTGTAGTAAGACCCACTAGGAAAACAGCAGCGCAATCCACAGAGGGCTGGAATCGTCTCCTGGAGGAAGACACAATTTAAGTCGTCTAACAACGACTTCCGCCCGGCCACAGTGTGGAAAATATTTTAATTTTCCAAAACTATAGTGCCTAATAGGTGTTTAATGTGTCGATATGGGTCAAAAATGTATTTGAAAATAGGATAGAACCAGGAGTTCCCTTTGCGCATGCACGGATGTGCAGGGGTAGAGGTCGACTCGGGGCATGGAAGAGGTGGGAGTGTTTTGAATGTAGTGATGAGGCTGGGAAAGCATGGAACCAGGAAATTGGCGTTCACGGCGGCCTAAGGATTAACATAGGCCTCGTTTCATAATAGGAAGTGTCGTAACTGTTCCTGGTGGAGAGTGAGGGAACGTGATTTACAGGACCACCGTAATAGAGTGGCAAAATGAGTGAATAAGGGTAGGACCGGGTGACTGGCGCGTCGCCATGGACTGTGTCCCGGGGAAAATTACCCTTGGTTTAATCATCACTCATCAGTCTCAGATCTTAATGGAGTGATCTCTAATGTGTATAATAATTATGAGACATTAAATCGTCTTGTGAATTGTAATGTAGTTAATGATAATAACGCTAAGTTAAGAGAATGCGTGAAGTGAAATAAGTCGCCTTGCTCCGAGTGAACACGCTAGACCACGTTGTTCCCGTCACGAGGAAAGTGAAGTTCATTGAGCCACGACTTCTAAACCGGGACAAACCAACGGATACCTCGTCCTGCTGGAATAAGAACCGTGTCGGTGTAGCAGGACATCGAAATGAGATGGTGAATGGAGGAAATAAGGAGTATCAATCACCCACAGTTAAGTAACCCTTCTAGTTATAGCAGACTGATACTGGCCAGTTAGGTATGTTGTAATTGGATAGGTTATGGGTGATCCAGCTACATCAAGTGACCCCCAGAGAATATCTGGTAAGTGGTGGGATTATATACAAATGTTTTTCTTTGATGGATATATCCATGTGTAACCTATGCCCCCCCCACCCCTTCATTCAGTTACACTAATATAATCTATACAGTCCACAATTAATTAGTAGCGCCGTACTTGTGGGTGCTATCCAATCTATACTGGTCTCGGATAGATATGGATAAGATTGTGAGGTCGAAGGTCCACCTCCAGTGACCAGGGGTGGTGAAGTTTTCTCACATATCTACACGGGGTGACTACGGTAAACAATATAGGGTTGTCTCCCAATGAGATTACTTGTATGTATATAATGTTGAGGTACATATAGGTAATCACCCCTATAAAATTTTCCACATCTGCCCGCTGGTCCTTCCTGAACCAGATGCAATCAGTGAAAAAATTAATTGAATTAATTACTTAATAATTAAGTGACTGATTGAAGGAAGTGGGTATAGGGTGCACAAGTTTAATCGATCGTGTGGTGGATGATAATTAGCCCAATTAATTGCTAGCACATGTGTGGCTAGGATTTATACAAGAGTAAAGTGCAAGAATTACTCTTATAAGGCGCCTACTTAAGTTGTATAATCAGTGATTAATAATTCTCTAACCATGACTGGATCTGATGGAGTTAATGTGGCTGACAAGTCCGTGAATTTTAGAGTAATGAAAGCATCATTACAGGCTATTAAAAGCCATGTGACGAAGGCATTTGATTTAATGAATCAAAGAACCGTGAACCCTAATGAATTAAAGTTATATTTAGATGCTTTAGAGAGTAGATTTGATTGGTACAAATTGTGGTTTAAAGACTGTGAAAGAGATCTGCTGGAGAATTGTGCAGATGGAATGGAAATGAATGTTTTAATTAATCAACATTACGAATTGGAAGAAAAACTGTCTTGTAAAAGTAAGGCTTTGAATAAATTGAAGGGTGTAAGCCAGGCAGTTGATCAACCTATTAATGCAAAGGGTGGGTTTGTCAAAACCTCCAGAGTTCGGTCTGGAGAAAATCAGACTAGGTCGGCAAGAATTAATTGTTCAATTGCAGACCAGTCAGCCAAACAGTTCTAAGGATATAACACATAATGACTCTGAAGTATCTGTCAAGTCTCAAAAGGGAAAAATACTCCCAATGGTAATAATCATAATTAAGAGTTAAATAGGCACATATCAAGTGACAGGAATCAGTAATAGTGGTTCTTCACATCAAGGTAAGAGAAATAAGTACCTCAGTAAGGGTAACCCAGTTAATAAGAGGTCAGGCAAGGAAAGGAGAGACTGTCTCTTCTGCAAGGGTACTCATTTCACTAAAAATTGTAATGCCTATAATTCATGGGATATTAAAGTGGAAAGAATGAAAGAATTTGACAGATTTATCAGATGTCTAGACAATCATAATGCAAAGGATTGTCATACCAAATTGAACAGTTGCTATTAATGCAACAAGGGAAGGCACCATACAGTTATGTGCAGGGTTGTATGTGATTCTTATAATAATGGTGACAATAATGATAATGTTAATAACCCTGACACTACAGTGACTGATGTAAAGGTTGCAGCTAATGGCAATAATGATGGCCTAGCTGAGGTAGCCTTGCCGGTGTTGGATGTAATAATTCAGGATAAAGGGCATAAATCCAAAAGCATGCGGCGTCACTCTCCTCAACACTGGTACGGGCCATGTAATATATGGCAGACTACCGCCTAGTAATAATGACTAGAGGAAGTAGTGAATACAGTCACGGTGTCTTACTCATAAAAGGTCAACCCAGTACAAGTATTCTTCTATCGAGAATGATGTTGAACCAGTCTAATTTGTGGGAGCTGGACAGCATAGGGATTAATATAAATGTGGAAAGTCCAAATGATTCCTTTACTCAGGAACAATACCTGAAGGATGTTAAATGTGAATCTGGACATTACTGGGTGCGACTTCCGTGGAAGCTGAACCGTCCAGAATTATCTACTAATTATAGGATGCGTATGGACAGTTAAAGGGCCCAGCTCTGCGAACTGAGCAAGACACCAAAATTGTTGACTGCTTATAATGATATAATTAATAAACAGTTAAATAATAAATTGTTCTTACTTCAGGCGACGATAAATGCACACCTTAAGTGCACAGGTGGTCCACTGAGCCAAGTAATTGGGTAAATAATCTTATGTGGACAATTTCCGGGTGTGACGTCAACTGAAGAGGAACTAATGAGGATATGTGAAGGGGTTAATGAAATAATGCAAGATGCAAGGATGCCCCTGAGGGAATGGAACAGTAATTAGTCCATTTTGAGGGATCAATAAATATGGACAGCCATGGAGTTGAAGTGCCTAAATGCAGTAATGTGCTGGGGCTGACTTGGGACACTGAGAGAGACTTGTTATTGTTAAAGTCTCATAATTCCAGTATGCCCAACAAATTAACCCAGAAAGCATAGGCTTAGTGTCACACCTTACAATAAGAGGGAAATTGTTAATACCAGAAGCATGGAGGCTTGAGTGTGCTTTGGATGGAGCCCTACCTGAGGAGTTAACAGGTGGAAAGAATTAATGGGTGATTATGTAAATACCAATGTTGGAGATCCCAAGCCAGGTGGCCAGTGAAGATGGGAAAATTGTACTCCACATTATGTAAGTCGTCTAGCAACGACCTCCGCCCGGCCACAGTGTGGAAAATATTTTAATTTTCCGAAACTATAGTGCCTAATAGGTGTTTAATGTGTCGATATGGGTCAAAAATGTATTTGAAAATAGGATAGAACCAGGAGTTCCCTTTGCGCATGCGCGGATGTGCGGGGGTAGAGGTCGACTCGGGGCATGGGAGAGGCGGGAGTGTTTTGAATGTAGTGAGGAGGCTGTGAAAGCATGGAACCAGGAAATTGCCGTTCACAGCGGCCTAAGGATTAATATAGGCCTCATTTCATAATAGGAAGTGTCGTAACTGTTCCTGGTGGAGAGTGAGGGTACGTGATTTACGGGACCACCGTAAGAGAGTGGCAAAATGAGTGAATAAGGGTAGGACCGGGTGACTGGTGCGTCGCCATGGACTGTGTCCCGGGGAAAATTACCCTTGGTTTAATCATCACTCATCGGTCTCAGATCTTAATGGAGTGATCTCTAATGTGTATAATAATTATGAGACATTAAATCGTCTTGTGAACTGTAATGTAGTTAATGATAATAACGCTAAGTTAAGAGAATGCGTGAAGTGAAATAAGTCACCTTGCTCCGAGTGAACACGCTAGACAACGTTGTTCCCGTCACGAGGAAAGTGAAGTTCATTGAGTCACGACTTCTAAACCGGGACAAACCAACGGATACCTCGTCCTGCTGGAATAAGAATGGTGTCGGTGTAGCAGGACATCGAAATGAGATGGTGAATGGAGGAAATAAGGAGTATCAATCACCCACAGTTAAGTAACCCTTCTAGTTATAGCAGACTGATACTGGCCAGTTAGGTATGTTGTAATTGGATAGGTTATGGGTGATCCAGCTTTATCAAGTGACCCCCAGAGAATATCTGGTAAGTGGTGGGATTATATACAAATGTTTTTCTTTGATGGATATATCCATGTGTAACCTACTCCCCCCCACCCCTTCATTCAGTTACACTAATATAATCTATACAGTCCAAAATTAATTAGTAGTGCCGTACTTGTGGATGCTATCCAATCTATACTGGTCTCGGATAGATATGGATAAGATTGTGAGGTCGAAGGCCCACCTCCAGTGACCAGGGGTGGTGAAGTTTTCTCACATATCTACACGGGGTGACTACGGTAAACAATATAGGGTTGTCTCCCAATGAGATTACTTGTATGTATATAATGTTGAGGTACATAAAGGTAATCACCCCTATAAAATTTTCCACATAAATGGTGTTCAATCCAGTGCAGATGGAAATCTAAGGGAAAGTGACACGAGTGATATTGAAGACACTGACCGAGTAATGCAAGAAGAAATTGTAGTAAGACCCACTAGGAAAACAGCAGCGCAATCCAGAGAGGGCTGGAATCGTCTCCTGGAGGAAGACGCAATTTAAGTCGTCTAACAACGACTTCCGCCCGGCCGCAGTGTGGAAATTATTTAATTTCCAAAGCTATAGTACCTAATAAGTGTTTAATGTGTTGATTTGGATCAAAATGTATTTGTATTTTGAATGGAACCAACTGGGTTCCCGCTGCGCCTGCGCAGATGTGCGGGGGTATAGGTCGAGCTGGGGCACGAGGAGGCGGCAGTGTTTTGAATGTAGTGAGGAAGCTGTGAAACATGGGAACAGGAAATTGGCGTTCATGGCGGCCTAAGGATTAATATAGGCCTCACTTCCTGTGAGGGAAGAGTGAGGGAACGTGATTTACGTGACCACCGTAATAAAGTGGTAAAATGAGTGGATAATAGTAGGACCAGGGGTGACGGGTGTGTCGCCATGGAATGTGTCCATGGGAAATTACCCCTGAGTTAATCCTCACTAATCGGTCTCAGATCTTAATGGAGTGACCTCTAATGCGTATAATAATTATGAGACATTAAATCGTCTTGTGAATGGTAATGTAATCAGTGATAATAACATTAGGTTAAGAGAATGCGGGAAGTGAAATAAATCGCCCTGCTCCGAGTGAACGTGTGGTTCTTGTCCCGAGGATAGCAAAGTTTTATGGAATCACGACTTCTAAACCGGGACAAACCAACGGATACCTCGTCCCGCTGGAATAAGGACCGTGTAGGTGTAGCAGGACATCGAAATGAGATGGTGAATGGAGGAAATAAGGAGCATCAATCACCCACAGTTAAGTAACCTTTCTAGTTATAGCAGACTGATACTGGCCAGTTAGGTATGTTTTAATTGGATAGGTTATGGGTGATCCAGCCACATCAAGTGACCACCAGAGAATATCTGGTAAGTTGTGGGATTATGTACAAGTGTTTTTCCATGATGGATATATCCATGTGTAACCTACCCCCCCCCCTCTTCATTCAGTTAAACTAATATAATTTATACAGTCCACAATTAATTAGTAGCGCTGTACTTGAGGGTGCTACCCAATTTATACTGGTCTCGGATAGATATGGATAAGATTGTGAGGGTCGAGGGGCCACCTGCAGTGACCAGAGGTGGTTAAGTTTTCTCACATGTCTACACGGGTGACTACGGTAAACAATATAGTTGTTGTCTCCCAATGAGATTACTCGTATGCACGTACGAGCCACAGCCCGGTTGGTCAGGAACCGACTTTAGGTGCTTGTCCAGTGCCAGCTTGAAGACTGCCAGGGGTCTGTTGGTAATCCCCCTTATGTATGCTGGGAGGCAGTTGAACAGTCTCGGGCCCCTGACACTTATTGTATGGTCTCTTAACGTGCTAGTGACACCCCTGCTTTTCATTGGGGGGATGTTGCATCGTCTGCCAAGTCTTTTGCTTTCGTAATGAGTGATTTTCGTGTGCAAGTTCGGTACTAGTCCCTCTAGGATTTTCCAGGTGTATATAATCATGTATCTCTCCCGCCTGCATTCCAGGGAATACAGTTTTAGGAACCTCAAGCGCTCCCAGTAATTGAGGTGTTTTATCTCCGTTATGCGCGCCGTGAAGGTTCTCTGTACATTTTCTAGGTCAGCAATTTCACCTGCCTTGAAAGGTGCTGTTAGTGTGCAGCAATATTCCAGCCTAGATAGAACAAGTGACCTGAAGAGTGTCATCATGGGCTTGGCCTCCCTAGTTTTGAAGGTTCTCATTATCCATCCTGTCATTTTTCTAGCAGATACGATTGATACAATGTTATTGTCCTTGAAGGTGAGATCCTCCGACGTGATCACTCCCAGGTCTTTGACGTTGGTGTTTCGCTCTATTTTGTGGCCAGAATTTGTTTTGTACTCTGATGAAGATTTAATTTCCTCGTGTTTACCATATCCGAGTAATTGAAATTTCTCATCGTTGAACTTCATATTGTTTTCTGCAGCCCACTGAAAGATTTGGTTGATGTCCGCCTGGAACCTTGCAGTGTCTGCAATGGAAGACACTGTCATGCAGATTCGGGTGTCATCTGCAAAGGAAGACACGGTGCTGTGGCTGACATCCTTGTCTATGTCGGATATGAGGATGAGGAACAAGATGGGAGCGAGTACTGTGCCTTGTGGAACAGAGCATTTCACCGTAGCTGCCTCGGACTTTACTCTGTTGACGACTACTCTCTGTGTTCTGTTAGTGAGGAAATTATAGATCCATCGACCGACTTTTCCTGTTATTCCTTTAGCACGCATTTTGTGCGCTATTACGCCATGGTCACACTTGTCGAAGGCTTTTGCAAAGTCTGTATATATTACATCTGCATTTTTTTGTCTTCTAGTGCATTTAGGACCTTGTCGTAGTGATCCAATAGTTGAGACAGACAGGAGCGACCTGTTCTAAACCCATGTTGCCCTGGGTTGTGTAACTGATGGGTTTCTAGATGGGTGGTGATCTTGCTTCTTAGGACCCTTTCAAAGATTTTTATGATATGGGATGTTAGTGCTATCAGTCTGCAGTTCTTTGCTGTTGCTTTACTGTCCCCTTTGTGGAGTGGTGCTATGTCTGTTGTTTTTAGTAACTGTGGGACGACCCCCGTGTCCATGCTCCCTCTCCATAGGATGGAAAAGGCTCGTGATAGGGGCTTCTTGCAGTTCTTGATGAACACGGAGTTCCATGAGTCTGGCCCTGGGGCAGAGTGCATGGGCATGTCATTTATCGCCTGTTCGAAGTCATTTGGCGTCAGGATAACATCGGATAGGCTTGTGTTAACCAAATTTTGTGGCTCTCAGTCTGGTTAGCGGCTTGCTAAAAACTGAGTCATATTGGGACTTGAGTAGCTCACTCATTTCCTTGCTGTCATCTGTGTAGGACCCATCTTGTTTAAGTAGGGGCCCAATACTGGACGTTGTTCTCGACTTTGATTTGGCATAGGAGAAGAAATACTTTGGGTTTCTTTCGATTTCATTTATGGCTTTTAGTTCTTCCCGCGATTCCTGACTCCTATAAGATTCCTTTAGCTTAAGTTCGATGCTTGCTATTTCTCTGACCAGTGTCTCCCTACGCATTTCAGATATATTGACCTCTTTTAGCCGCTCTGTTATTCTTTTCCGTCGCCTGTAAAGGGAGCGCCTGTCTCTTTCTAATTTACATCTACTCCTCCTTTTTCTTAGAGGAATAAGCCTTGTGCATACATCGAGTGCCACCAAGTTAATCTGTTCTAGGCAAAAGTTGGGGTCTGTGTTGCTTAGTATATCTTCCCTACTTATATTGGATAGGCCTTGGTTTACTTGGTCCCACTTTATGTTTTTGTTATTGAAGTTGAATTTGGTGAATGCTCCTTCGTGACTAGTCTCATTATGTCGGTCTGGGGCTCCCCGCATACATGTCTGAACCTCAATTATGTTGTGATCTGAGTATATTGTTTTTGATATGGTGACATTTCTTATCAGATCATCATTGTTAGTGAAGATGGCTGCATGCAATCCAACGTACGAGCCACAGCCCGGCTGGTCAGGTACCAACCTGCCTGCTTGAAGACAGCCAGGGGTCTATTGGCAATTCCCGTTATATGCTCGGAGGCAGTTGAACAGTCTCGGGGCCCCTGACACTTATTGTATTGTCTCTTAATGTGCTAGTGACACCCCTGCTTTTCATTGGGGGGATGTTGCATCGTCTGCCGAGTCTTTTGCTTTCGTTGTGAGTGATTTTCGTGTGCAAGTTTGGTACTAGTCCCTCTAGGACAGTGGTTCCCAAACTGGGGGTAAATTACCCCCTGGGGGTAATTTAACCATTTTTGGGGGGTAATGGAGGGGTGACAGAAAAAAAGTTATGAATTCTGAAAATCAAGAAAACAATGCGGTACCCAGTATGAGGATTATTGTTAACTTTGTCTTAGTATATAAAGTTGTAAAGTAAACCTATTATAAGTAAGTAATAAAGCTAAACCAAATAACAATAAACATCAAAAACTAATATACAGTATTAGAAAAGAAGAAATATATAGCTAAGTGTGTGGAAACCCAAAAGTATTTTGACAAGTATGCTTCAGGACAAAAGTCACTCAGTAGCCCAGATCGACCTGTCCAGTACGTGTCACTCACTTCCTGAGGCTGCCTCTCAACAACGTATCTGTGCGAGAAGGGCTTCTCAACTGTGCTGGGTATGAAAACAAAAAAGAGGACTCGCTTGAATGTTGCAAACGATGCCAGGCTGGCACTTTCAACCACGAAGCCAAGAATTCCTAAACTAGCTTCAAGTATGCAACTCCATCCATCCCACTGATGTTCTTGACATCTTTGGTAATAGTCATTAGAGATGCACAATGTTCAAATACAATAAATAAAAGAAAATATCTCAAGTGTTTTAATTTAGCCATTATTATTTTTTATTATCACACTGGCCAATTCCCACCAAGGCAGGGTGGCCCGAAAAAGAAAAACTTTCACCATCATTCACTCCATCACTGTCTTGCCAGAAGGGTGCTTTACACTACAGTTTTTAAACTGCAACATTAACACCCCTCCTTCAGAGTGCAGGCACTGTACTTCCCATCTCCAGGACTCAAGTCCGGCCTGCCAGTTTCCCTGAATCCCTTCATAAATGTTACTTTGCTCACACTCCAACAGCACATCAAGTATTAAAAACCATTTGTCTCCATTCACTCCTATCAAACACGCTCACGCATGCCTGCTGGAAGCCCAAGCCCCTCGCACACAAAACCTCCTTTACCCCCCCCCCTCCAACCTTTCCTAGGCCGACCCCTACCTCGCCTTCCTTCCACTACAGACTGATACACTCTTGAAGTTATTCTGTTTCGCTCCATTCTCTCTACATGTCTGAACCACCTCAACAACCCTTCCTCAGCCCTCTGGACAACAGTTTTGGTAATCCTGTACTTCCTCCTAACTTCCAAACTACGAATTCTCTGTATTATATTCACACCACACATTGCCCTCAGACATGACATCTCCACTGCCTCCAGCCTTCTCCTCGCTGCAACATTCATCACCCATGCTTCACACCCATATAAGAGCGTTGGTAAAACTATACTCTCATACATTCCCCTCTTTGCCTCCAAGGACAAAGTTCTTTGTCTCCACAGACTCCTAAGTGCACCACTCACACTTTTTCCCTCATCAATTCTATGATTCACCTCATCTTTCATAGACCCATCCGCTGACACGTCCACTCCCAAATATCTGAATACGTTCACCTCCTCCATACTCTCTCCCTCCAATCTGATATTCAATCTTTCATCACCTAATCTTTTTGTTATCCTCATAACCTTACTCTTTCCTGTATTCACCTTTAATTTTCTTCTTTTGCACACCCTACCAAATTCATCCACCAATCTCTGCAACTTCTCTTCAGAATCTCCCAAGAGCACTGTCATCAGCAAAGAGCAGCTGTGACAACTCCCACTTTGTGTGTGATTCTTTATCTTTTAACTCCATGCCTCTTGCCAAGACCCTCGCATTTACTTCTCTTACAACCCCATCTATAAATATATTAAACAACCACGGTGACATCACACATCCTTGTCTAAGGCCTACTTTTACTGGGAAAAAATTTCCCTCTTTCCTACATACTCTAACTTGAGCCTCACTATCCTCGTAAAAACTCTTCACTTCTTTCAGTAACCTACCTCCTACACCATACACTTGCAACATCTGCCACATTGCCCCCCTATCCACCCTGTCATATGCCTTTTCCAAATCCATAAATGCCACAAAGACCTCTTTAGCCTTATCTAAATACTGTTCACTTATATGTTTCACTGTAAACACCTGGTCCACACACCCCCTACCTTTCCTAAAGCCTCCTTGTTCATCTGCTATCCTATTTTCCGTCTTACTCTTAATTCTTTCAATTATAACTACCATACACTTTACCAGGTATACTCAACAGACTTATCCCCCTATAATTTTTGCACTCTCTTTTATCCCCTTTGCCTTTATACAAAGGAACTATGCATGCTCTCTGCCAATCCCTAGGTACCTTACCCTCTTCCATACATTTATTAAATAATTGCACCAACCACTCCAAAACTATATCCCCACCTGCTTTTAACATTTCTATCTTTATCCCATCAATCCCAGCTGCCTTACCCCCTTTCATTTTACCTACTGCCTCACGAACTTCCCCCACACTCACAACTGGCTCTTCCTCACTCCTACAAGATGTTATTCCTCCTTGCCCTATACACGAAATCACAACTTCCCTATCTTCATCAACATTTAACAATTCCTCAAAATATTCCCTCCATCTTCCCAATACATCTAACTCTCCATTTAATAACTCTCCTCTCCTATTTTTAACTGACAAATCCATTTGTTCTCTAGGCTTTCTTAACTTGTTAATCTCACTCCAAATCTTTTTCTTATTTTCAACAAAATTTGTTGATAACATCTCACCCACTCTCTCATTTGCTCTCTTTTTACATTGCTTCACCACTCTCTTAACCTCTCTCTTTTTCTCCATATACTCTTCCCTCCTTGCATCACTTCTACTTTGTAAAAACTTCTCATATGCTAACTTTTTCTCCCTTACTACTCTCTTTACATCATCATTCCACCAATCGCTCCTCTTCCCTCCTGCACCCACTTTCCTGTAACCACAAACTTCTGCTGAACACTCTAACACTACATTTTTAAACCTACCCCATACCTCTTCGACCCCATTGCCTATGCTCTCATTAGCCCATCTATCCTCCAATAGCTGTTTATATCTTACCCTAACTGCCTCCTCTTTTAGTTTATAAACCTTCACCTCTCTCTTCCCTGATGCTTCTATTCTCCTTGTATCCCATCTACCTTTTACTCTCAGTGTAGCTACAACTAGAAAGTGATCTGATATATCTGTGGCCCCTCTATAAACATGTACATCCTGAAGTCTACTCAACAGTCTTTTATCTACCAATACATAATCCAACAAACTACTGTCATTTCGCCCTACATCATATCTTGTATACTTATTTATCCTCTTTTTCTTAAAATATGTATTACCTATAACTAAACCCCTTTCTATACAAAGTTCAATCAAAGGGCTCCCATTATCATTTACACCTGGCACCCCAAACTTACCTACCACACCCTCTCTAAAAGTTTCTCCTACTTTAGCATTCAGGTCCCCTACCACAATTACTCTCTCGGTTCAAAGGCTCCTATACATTCACTTAACATCTCCCAAAATCTCTCTCTCTCCTCTGCATTCCTCTCTTCTCCAGGTGCATACACGCTTATTATGACCCACTTCTCGCATCCAACCTTTACTTTAATCCACATAATTCTTGAATTTACACATTCATATTCTCTTTTCTCCTTCCATAACTGATCATTTAACATTACTGCTACCCCTTCCTTTGCTCTAACTCTCTCAGATACTCCAGATTTAATCCCATTTATTTCCCCCCACTGAAACTCTCCTACCCCCTTCAGCTTTGTTATTTAGCCATATATATCAATAATAACAACATTTTGTGAAAGGGGTAACATGCTTTATGTGGCATGTTAAATTGGGTAACAAGCTGAAAAAGTTTGGGAACCACTGCTCTAGGATTTTCCAGGTGTATATCTGGTTTCTGGATTATCTGGAGAGAGAGTTCCGAGGGTCAACGCCCCCGCGGCCTGGTCTGTGACCAGGCCTCCTGGTGGATCAAAGCCTGATCAACCAGGCTGTTACTGTTGGCTGCATGCAATCCAACATACGAGCCACAGCCCGGCTGGTCAGGTACCGACTTTAGGTGCTTGTCCAGTGCCAGCTTGAAGACTGCCAGGGGTCTATTGGTAATCCCCCTTATGTATGCTGGGAGGCAGTTGAACAGTCTCGGGCCCCTGACACTTATTGCATTGTCTCTTAACGTGCTAGTGACAACCCTGCTTTTCATTGGGGGGATGTTGCATCGTCTGCCAAGTCTTTTGCTTTCGTTGTGAGTGATTTTCGTGTGCAAGTTTGGTACTAGTCCCTCTAGAATTTTCCAGGTGTATATAATCATGTATCTCTCCCGCCTGCATTCCAGGGAGTACAGGTTCAGGAACTTCAAGTGCTCCCAGTAATTGAGGTGTTTTATCTCCGTTATGCGCACCCTGAAGGTTCTCTGTACATTTTCTAGGTCAGCAATTTCACCTGCCTTGAAAAGTGCTGTTAGTGTGCAGCAATATTCCAGCCTAGATAGAACAAGCGACCTGAGTGTCATCATGGGCTTGGCATCCCTAGTTTTGAAGGTTCTCATTATCCATCCTGTCATTTTTCTAGCAGATGCGATTGATACAATATTATGGTCCTTGAAGGTGAGATCCTCCGACATGATCACTCTGACCAGTGTCTTCCTATGCATTTCAGATATACTGGCCTCTTTTAGCTGCTCTGTTATTCTTTTCCGTCTCCTGTAAAGGGAGCGCCTGTCTCTTTCTATTTTACATCTACTCGTTTTTCTTAAAGGAATAAGCCTTGTGGAAAACTAAATTTACCTAGATGTAACTCATAAGATACATACTAGTAAATGGTAACAAAAATAATTATTCTTTATCAAGGTTACAGAGACAAGTAGGAATTTTAGGACACCTAGGTCACTAGCACGTTAAGAGACCATACAATAAGTGTCAGGGGCCCGAGACTGTTCAACTGCCTCCCAGCACACATAAGGGGGATTACCAACAGACCCCTGGCAGTCTTCAAGCTGGCACTGGACAAGCACCTAAAGTCAGTTCCTGATCAGCCGGGCTGTGGCTCGTACGTTGGTTTGCGTGCAGCCAGCAGCAACAGCCTGGTGGATCAGGCGCTGATCCACCAGGAGGCCTGGTCACAGACCGGGCCGCGGGGGCGTTGACCCCCGAAACTCTCTCCAGGTAAACTCCAGGTCGCAAAAAATGTCCTCCTTCGATACCTACCATAATCTATCTCTCCACAAGTCACTCTGGACCTATATTAATTTCAAATGAAATATACATCACCAGGAATTCTGGTAAAAACATTAATATAAATATGTGGACTGTATATTAAATTTAAAATGTGAATATATATACATTGAAGGAGAATTTATAATAATAAGACTCACCAATTAGTCTGCAGATTACGGTGTGTCATGCAAACCCTCCTGCCTAAAATATGAAGAAAATACTGGCCAGAATTTCAACACAAAATAGACATGGCTTAGCTGGGGTTCCAAAGCTGTCCTGTCCATCTGCTTTATGCTCACGTTATGCAGGACTGTAAATCCAACAATTTCGGCTCCTATTCGAGAGGTTTTAAGCTCAATATAACCCCTAGAGCGACGAAAATTTATGCACATTTCACTAACGTGCCTTTACTACATTCAAAACAATGGCCTCTCTTCCCCAGCGATGCTCACCCATCGCTGGTTCTTTATTTATTTACAAATTAATTTTTATTACCTACAATATAGGCCATCAATTTACATATAAATACACTGTATTTTTAGAAAATATACAGTATTTTCTACAAGCCTTGAGCATACATCGAGTGCCACCGAGTTAATCTGTTATAGGCATAAGTTGGGGTCTGTGTTGCTTAGTCTATCTTCCCAGCTTATATCGGATAGGCCTTGGTTTACTTGGTCCCACTTTATGTTCGTTATTGAAGTTGAATTTGGTGAAGGCTCCCTCGTGACTAATCTCACTTTGTCGGTCTGAGGCTCCACGCATACATGTCTGAACCTCGATTATATTGTGATCTGAGTATATTGTTTTTGATATGGTGACATTTCGTATCAGATCATCATTGTTAGTGAAGATGAGGTCTAGTGTATTCTCCAGTCTAGTAGGCTCTATTATTTGATGGTTTAAGTTGAATTTTGTGCAGAGATTTAAAAGCTCGTGTGTGTGTGAGTTCTCGTCAGAGCTGCCTCCTGGTGTTATCACTGCAACAACATTATTTGCCATATTCCTCCATTTTAGGTGCTTCAAGTTGAAATCCCCCAGGAGCAAGATGTTGGGGGCAGGAGCTGGAAGATTTTCCAGACAGTGGTCAATTTTTAACAGCTGTTCCTGGAATTGCTGGGACGTTGCATCCGGAGGCTTGTAGACTACCACAATGACTAGGTTTTTAGTTCTCGATCTTTACTGCTAAAACTTCCACTACATCATTTGAAGCATTAAGCAGTTCTGTGCAAACAAGTGACTCTGCGATGTACAGGCCAACCCCCCCCCCCCTGGTGCCTGTTCACTCTGTCGCATCTGTATAGGTTGTAACCTGGGATTCGTATTTCGTTGTCCAAGTGATCCTTTATGAGGGTCTCTGTGAAAGCCGCGAACATTGCATTTGCCTCTGCAAGCAGTCCACGGATAAAAGGTATTTTGTTCGTTGCTGGCTTTAGATCCTGTATATTTGCAAAGAAGAATGTCATCGGACTGTTGGTACTGGGGGGGACTTTTTTTTCCGGCACTAGTATCTGTATCTGTTGGTTTGGAGTGGAGGCCATCGACTGTGGTTCAACTCCAGAAATGACTGGATTTAGTGTACAATTTCTGCCATTTCCTGCCAGTTTTTTTTTTCTTCCTTGCACTAAAACGCCTCTCCCTCTTGAGTGGCTGTGGCTACCCAGGTTTTCCCATGGCCTGGATGTTTTGTATCTTTTTGTCCCCTTTAGATGGTGTGCCTGGCAATTTAAGTTATAGCATAGTCTTTCCTGTACTGAAGAGGGACACATTTCAGGGTCAGGAAACATTTGTCCTGTTTCCTGACGAAGCTTACCTAACCTAACCCTAATACCCAGGTACCTACATACTGGTAGGTGAATAAAGGCAGCAGGTGTAAGAAACAGCCCTAACGTTTTCATCCATGCCAGAGATTGAACCCCATACACTCAGCATGTGAGCTGGATGCGTTACCAACCGAGCCATGGAATAATTTATTGCTAAAAATGTGTACTACGTAAGCTTGACTTTTGTCATAGATATTTTATGTTGTGCAAATGTGAGAAAAGTAACCTAATCTAATGTTTAAGGACAACTACAAGACCAGTGTCATGACGTGTATAGATTATCAAGTCATGGAGAAAGTTATCAGAAGAGTGGTGGAGTACCTAGAAGTGGGTTTATACATGACAGTTATCAGAAGAGTGGACAGACACCTAAAATCAGTACTTGATCAGCCGGGCTGTGGGTCTTACGTCGGTTTACGTACGGCCAGCAGTAACAGCCTGATTGATAAGTCTTTGATCCACGATGAGGCCTGGGCATGGACCGGGCGGCGGGGGCGTTGACCCCCGAAAAGCTCTCCAGGTATACTCCATGTAGCAGCAGCAGTGACGCAGCAGCAGCAGTGATGAAGCAGCAGCAGTGATGCAACAGCAGCAGTGATGCAGCAGCGATGCAGCAGCAGCAGTGATGCAGCAGCGATGCAGCAGCAGCAGTGATGCAGCAGCAGCAGTGATGTAGCAGCAGCAGTGATGAAGCAGCAGCAGTGATGCAACAGCAGTAGTGATGCAGCAGCGATGCAGCAGCAGCAGTGATGCAGCAGCGATGCAGCAGCAGCAGTGATGCAGCAGCAGTGATGCAGCAGCAACAGTGATGCAGCAGCAGCAGTGATGCAGCAGCAGCAGTGATGTAGCAACAGCGATGCAGCAGCAGCAGTGATGCAGCGACAACAGTGATGCAGCAGTAGTGATGCAGCAGCAACAGTGATGCAGCAGCAGCAGTGATGCAGCAGCAGCAGCAGTGATGCAGCAGCAGCAGCAGCAGTGATGCAGCAACAGCAGTGATGCAGCAGCAGTGATGCAGCAACAGCAGTGATGCAGCAGCAGTGATGCAGCAACAGCAGTGATGCAGCAGCAGTGATGAAGCAGCAGTGATGCAGCAGCAGCAGCAGTGATGCAGCAGCAACAGCAGTGATGCAGCAACAGTGATGCAGCAGCAACAGCAGTGATGCAGCAACAGTGATGCAGCAGCAGTGATGCAGCAGCAGTGATGCAGCAGCAGCAGCAGTGATGCAGCAGCAGCAGTGATGCAGCAGCAGCAGCAGTGATGCAGCAGCAGCAGTGATGCAGCAGCAGCAGTGATGCAACAGCAGTGATGCGGCAGCAGTGATGCAGCAGCAGCAGTGATGCAACAGCAGTGATGCGGCAGCAGTGATGCAGCAGCAGCAAGTGATGCAGCAGCAGCAAGTGATGCAGCAGCAGTGATGCAGCAGCAGCAACAGCAGTAGTGATGCAACAGCAGCAGCAGTGATGCAGCAGCAGCAACAGTGATGCAGCAGCAGTGATGCAGCAGCAGCATTGATGCAGCAGCAGCAGCAGTGATGCAGCAGCAGCAGTGATGCAGCAGCAGCAGCAATGATGCAGCAGCAACAGCAGTAGTGATGCAGCAGCAGCAGTGATGCAACAGCAGCAACAGTGATGCAGCAGCAGCAGTGATGCAGCAGCAGCAACAGCAATGCAGCAGCAGCAGTGATGCAGCAGCAGCAACAGTGATGCAGCAGCAGCAGTGATGCAGCAGCAGCAGTGATGCAGCAGCAGTGATGCAGCAGCAGCAGCAGCAGTGATGCAGTAGCAGCAGCAGCAGCAGTGATGCAGCAGCAGCAGCAGTGATTATTATTATTATAATCAAAACGAAGCGCTAAGCCACAAGGGCTATACAGCGAGCAGCATTGATGCAGCAGCAGCAGCAGTGATGCAGCAGCAGCAGCAGTGATGCAGCAGCAGCAGCAGTGATGCAGCAGCAGCAGAAGTGATGCAGCAGCAGCAGTAATGCAGCAGCAGCAGCAGCAGTGATGCAGCAGCAGCAGCAGTGATGCAGCAACAGCAGTGATGCAGCAGCAGTGATGCAGCAACAGCAGTGATGCAGCAGCAGTGATGAAGCAGCAGTGATGCAGCAGCAGCAGTGATGCAGCAGCAACAGCAGTGATGCAGCAACAGTGATGCAGCAGCAGTGATGCAGCAGCAGCAGTGATGCAACAGCAGTGGTGCGGCAGCAGTGATGCAGCAGCAGCAGTGATGCAGCAGCAGCAGTGATGCAGCAGCAGCAACAGTGATGCAGCAGCAGCAACAGCAGTAGTGATGCAGCAGCAGCAGCAGTGATGCAGCAGCAGCAACAGTGATGCAGCAGCAGCAGCAGTAGCAGCAGCAGCATTGATGCAGCAGCAGCATTGATGCAGCAGCAGCAGTGATGCAGCAGCAGCAGTGATGCAGCAGCAGCAGCAGTGATGCAGCAGCAACAGCAGTAGTGATGCAGCAGCAGCAGTGATGCAACAGCAGCAACAGTGATGCAGCAGCAGCAGCAGTGATGCAGCAGCAGCAACACTGATGCAGCAGCAGCAGCAGTGATGCAGCAGCAGCAGTGATGCAGCAGCAGCAGTGATGCAGCAGCAGCAGTGATGCAGCAGCAGCAGCAGTGATGCAGCAGCAGCAGTGATGCAGTAGCAGCAGCAGCAATGATGCAGCAGCAGCAGCAATGATGCAGCAGCAGCAGTGATGCAGCAGCAGCAGCAGTGATGCAGCAGCAGCAACAGTGATGCAGCAGCAGCAGTGATGCAGCAGCAGCAGCAGTGATGCAGCAGCAGCAGCAGCAGCAGTGATGCAGCAGCAGCAGCAGCAGTGATTCAGCAGCAGCAGCAGCAGTGATGCAGCAGCAGCAGCAGTGATGCAGCAGCAGCAGCAGTGATGCAGCAGCAGCAGCAGTGATGCAGCAGCAGCAGTGATGCAGCAGCAGCAGCAGTGATGCAGCATCAGCAGCAGTGATGCAGCAGCAGCAGCAGTGATGCAGCAGCAGCAGTGATGCAGCAGCAGCAGTGATGCAGCAGCAGCAGTGATGCAGCAGCAGCAGTGATGCAGCAGCAGCAGTGATGCAGCAGCAGCAGTGATGCAGCAGCAGCAGTGATGCAGCAGCAGCAGCAGTGATGCAGCAGCAGCAGCAGTGATGCAGCAGCAGCAGCAGTGATGCAGCAGCAGTGATGCAGCAGCAGCAGCAGTGATGCAGCAGCAGTGATGCAGCAGCAGCAGTGATGCAGCAGCAGCAGCAGCAGTGATGCAGCAGTAGCAGCAGTGATGCAGCAGCAGCAGCAGCAGTGATGCAGCAGCAGCAGCAGCAGTGATGCAGCAGCAGCAGCAGCAGCAGTGATGCAGCAGCAGTGATGCAGCAGCAGCAGCAGTGATGCAGCAGCAGCAGTGATGCAGCAGCAGCAGTGATGCAGCAGCAGCAGCAGTGATGCAGCAGCAGCAGCAGTGATGCAGCAGCAGCAGTGATGCAGCAGCAGCAGCAGTGATGCAGCAGCAGCAGCAGTGATGCAGCAGCAGCAGCAGCAGTGATGCAGCAGCAGCAGCAGCAGTGATGCAGCAGCAGCAGCAGCAGCAGCAGTGATGCAGCAGCAGCAGTGATGCAGCAGCAGCAGCAGTGATGCAGCAGCAGCAGCAGCAGTGATGCAGCAGCAGCAGTGATGCAGCAGCAGCACCAGCAGCAGCAGTGATGCGGCAGCAGCAGCAGTGATGCAGCAGCAGTGATGCAGCAGCAGCAGCAGTGATGCAGCAGCAGCAGCAGCAGTGATGCAGCAGCAGCAGTGATGCAGCAGCAGCAGTGATGCAGCAGCAGCAGTGATGCAGCAGCAGCAGTGATGCAGCAGCAGCACCAGCAGCAGCAGTGATGAGGCAGCAGCAGCAGTGATGCAGCAGCAGTGATGCAGCAGCAGCAGCAGTGATGCAGCAGTGATGCAGCAGCAGCAGCAGTGATGCAGCAGCAGCAGCAGTGATGCAGCAACAGCAGCAGTGATGCAGCAGCAGCAGCAGTGATGCAGCAACAGCAGTGATGCAGCAGCAGCAGCAGTGATGCAGCAGCAGCAGCAGCAGTGATGCAGCAGCAGCAGCAGTGATGCAGCAGCAGCAGCAGCAGTGATGCAGCAGCAGCAGTGATGCAGCAGCAGCAGTGATGCAGCAGCAGCAGCAGTGATGCAGCAGCAGCAGCAGTGATGCAGCAGCAGCAGCAGTGATGCAGCAGCAGCAGCAGTGATGCAGCAGCAGCAGTGATGCAGCAGCAGCAGCAGCAGTGATGCAGCAGCAGCAGCAGCAGCAGTGATGCAGCAGCAGCAGCAGTGATGCAGCAGCAGTAGCAGCAGTGATGCAGCAGCAGCAGCGGCAGTGATGCAGCAGCAGCAGCAGCAGTGATGCAGCAGCAGCAGCAGTGATGCAGCAGCAGCAGCAGCAGTGATGCAGCAGCAGCAATGATGCAGCAGCAGCAGTGATGCAGCAGCAGCAGCAGCAGTGATGCAGCAGCAGCAGTGATGCAGCAGCAGCAGCAGTGATGCAGCAGCAGTAGCAGCAGTGATGCAGCAGCAGCAGCAGCAGTGATGCAGCAGCAGCAGCGGCAGTGATGCAGCAGCAGCAGCAGCAGTGATGCAGCTGCAGCAGGAGTGATGCAGCAGCAGCAGCAGCAGTGATGCAGCAGCAGCAGTGATGCAGCAGCAGCAGCAGCAGTGATGCAGCAGCAGCAGCAGCAGTGATGCAGCAGCAGCAGCAGTGATGCAGCAGCAGCAGCAGCAGTGATGCAGCAGCAGCAGCAGCAGCAGTGATGCAGCAGCAGCAGCAGCAGTGATGCAGCAGCAGCAGCAGTGATGCAGCAGCAGCAGCAGTGATGCAGCAGCAGCAGTGATGCAGCAGCAGCAGCAGTGATGCAGCAGCAGCAGCAGTGATGCAGCAGCAGCAGCAGTGATGCAGCAGCAGCAGTGATGCAGCAGCAGCAGTGATGCAGCAGCAGCAGCAGTGATGCAGCAGCAGCAGCAGTGATGCAGCAGCAGCAGCAGTGATGCAGCAGCAGCAGCAGTGATGCAGCAGCAGCAGTGATGCAGCAGCAGCAGTGATGCAGCAGCAGCAGTAGCAGCAGCAGCAGCAGCAGCAGCAGCAGCAGTGATGCAGCAGCAGCAGTGATGCAGCAGCAGCACCAGTGATGCAGCAGCAGCAGCAGTGATGCAGCAGCAGCAGCAGCAGTGATGCAGCAGCAGCAGCAGTGATGCAGCAGCAGCAGTGATGCAGCAGCAGCAGTGATGCAGCAGCAGTAGCAGCAGCAGCAGCAGCAGCAGTGATGCAGCAGCAGCAGCAGTGATGCAGCATCAGCAGCAGCAGCAGTGATGCAGCAGCAGCAGCAGCAGCAGTGATGCAGCAGCAGCAGCAGCAGTGATGCAGCAGCAGCAGCAGCAGTGATGCAGCAGCAGCGCCCTCTGTCTCAGCTGACACAGACGTCACATATTAATGGCGTCTGCTACATCACTCTTAAGAACTGCAGGTACACTTTATATATTGTTGATTGTGTTGTAGTGGTTGACCAGTGACTGTGACCTTTGACCTCCATGACCACCTTGAGACCAGTTAGAGTAATCTGACTGTTAGTTACTAACACAGGTGTGTGTGTCCGGGTCACTCCAGACTACGTGACCTATATGTACCCTTAATAAGTAACCTTATTTTAACTAACTATTACAACACTTTTGGATTAATTACAGTTGTTATTGATGGTAACATAAGTGGGATAAGCCGGAAAAAAGGTCAGACAAAGTGACTTATTAGCCGAAATGGCATTCGTAATACATGGCTTTCTTTTGGACAGTCTGTGGCCCTTTTGGGTTTAGCGCTTAAATTATAATTTTTGGACATTGGGTTGTATCAAATTGTCCTTTGACCGTGACTGTATTAAACTATAACCAAGTTTGTTATAAACTAACATGTATATACAACCAAAAATATTTTTATTTGTTTATTGGGATGTTGATGAATGTGTGTGAATGTTAAGTTGCTGTGACCTTAAGTGTTTCTCAAGGCAGGTTAATTGATGCCGGCGAGGGGCTCTTGATCCAAGGAATTGGACCTGACCTTTCCTTCTTGGATCGAACCTGGATGCATCCCGTTTCCCCCAGGCATTGTATGATCCCTGTGGGTTTAGCGCCCTTTTCATCACAAGAGTAATGTGACACTTCAAGGAATGTACCTTGATATTGTTGAAGGGCTCTTGATCTAATAGTAGCTGCCCTCTCCTACCCTGAATCAAATCTGATTACCTCTCACTTTGACCCTTTTTTTGGGTCATCTTTGATAATTTACACGAATGTCACCAAGTACGACAATTATAATCACCTGAAATGTATAATTGTACTTGTGTACATGTACTTAAATGAGCTTACTTCCTGAGGCACTATTATCTCTACAGGTTTACTGCTTCCTTGTAATACAATAATAAAATAGTAAATAATGATGGGCTAAAGTTAGTGGCTACAACTAAAGGGGTCATTAGTTTACATTTGACAGTACATACAGATAGTTTAATGTTTTTATGCACACTATACCCATCCTGTGGGTGGTAGTCAAAAGATTACAGAGGTAAATAATGGGTCCAGGGACTGGACTCCAAAGTTTTGATAGCTGAGCAAGTTACAGAGGTAATGAACTCGTAATTACAAAGTTAATGAACTCACAATTACAAAGTTAATGAACTCACAATTTATACACATACACAGTAAGCATTTTGTGCACAAATTATTATTTTGGGAGATAGCAAAAATAGCACATTTTGATTGCAAAACACACCTGAGCCAATCAACACTTAGTTTGTCATGTTACATGCCTGGGCAAATATAATGTGCCAGTACTGATGGTACATCTACTATTAGAGAACACTATACTACTATACTATACTGTTTGTTAATTCATTGCAAGCTAGGCACGCCATCATTGCTATGCCTGAATTATAGAGGAAAAGATCCACGTTTCCTGTTTGGAAATGCTTCATTTCATTTTCTGTTGGTGCCCACATTTTGGAAGTACAGTACTGGTGTTTCCTCCTTGAACACTGGGAAGTGTGGCTCGGTATAGTATAGACTGTGCTGACAGGTAACTCCAACAACATCACTTGGAGCAACATCCACATTGTTAAATTATTATTGAGAATTTGATAGTATCTTAAATTTTCACATCAGAACGTGGATTTCAGAATTTATCAGTAAGTTATAGCAGTAGGTATAAAAGAAATGGACTAAGATGAATAAAAATGTTAGGTGTCAAGTTATTTAACATGGTACTTATTGGTTAAGAATGGATATTTATCCAAATAGCCAAAACTGACCAATTTGGGACCATTTAGTGTAGTACTGTATATACTCTTGTATAGCATACTCTTGTAATAGCTTGCATTCATGAATAACTCAAAGATTCTCACATTGGTTTGATATTATTGCTATTTAACAATGATTTTTTGCAGGTGTCAATCAGTATGAAATGAGTGGGCTGTCAAGGAAACGTAGTCATGCTGAGACATTAGTGTCAACAGTAGATGACAAGAAAGATTATAATCTTGCCCCATTTACACCATTGAAGAAACCAGTAAGTTTCCTAATTAAAGTTTCAAGTAAACTGTCTGATCAGTCAGTGCCGACTGATCAGACAGTTTAAACATACACACAAACTTCCAAATTCACAGCATTTATGTCCATAGAATTCCAGCAAATGCAGATTGCTTTGGTCCCAATCTTGTTATAACCCTTCAGCTTGCAATAAGCTCTCAAAACCCTAGCATAATTTCTTAGTTTATTTACTACAAAATAATTTAAAATTTATTTTAAGTATATTTTGGTAATACAATGATCCATGTGGGTTTAGCACTTAGTTTTGATTGTAATAATAATAATTGGTAATACACTAGTGATGTATGCAGATTAAAAGTAGACATGGAAAACCATAATTTCTTAATTTATTTACTACAAAGAAATTGAAAATTTAGTTTAAACACATTATTGGAATGAGTCGATGTATGAAAATTAAAAGTAAAATTGAAAAACTAAATTTTTGGCTCTTCATTAAAGCTTCTGCATTAACTAGATCCATTGCTATATAAGAGTCACTACACACTATACTCTCATCTTGGTTTTCGGAGGATGAAACCTCCAGCATTTCACACACTTCTGCATTAATGTTTTAGCATTTTTTTTTTTTAAAGTTTTATCAGTACAGTACTGTACTCAGAAGAAATGTCATGGATTTTTGTATCTGAAATATTTTTTTTGTAGATCTTTCTTTCAACACACCGGCCGTATCCCAC
Source organism: Cherax quadricarinatus (assembly GCF_038502225.1). Classification (NCBI taxonomy): domain Eukaryota; kingdom Metazoa; phylum Arthropoda; class Malacostraca; order Decapoda; family Parastacidae; genus Cherax; species Cherax quadricarinatus. The sequence continues at coordinate 2,196,247 of NC_091298.1, read as the reverse complement.
CGAGGTGGGGTGGCCCAAAAGGAAAAATGAAAGTTTCTCCTTTTACATTTAGTAATATATACAGGAGAAGAGGTTACTTGCCCCTTGCTCCCAGCATTTTAGTTGCCTCTTACAACACGCATGGCTTACAGAGAAAGAATTCTGTTCCACTTCCCCATGGAGATAAGAGGAAATACACAAGAACAAGAATTAGTAAGAAAATAGAAGAAAACCCAGAAGGGTGTGTTTATATATATTCTTGTAAATGCATGTGTAGTGTAACCTAAGTGTAAGTAGAAGTAGGTAGATGTACCCAATATCTTTCATGTTTGAGATAGAAAAAAGACACCAGCAATCCTACCATCATGTAAAACAATTACAGGCTTTCATTTTACACTCACTTGGCAGGACAGTAGTACCTCCATGGGCAGTTACTGTCTACCAACCTACTACATAGGATAGAAAATATTTTTTTTTTTTTTTTTTTTTCAACAAGTCGGCCGTCTCCCACCGAGGCAGGGTGACCCAAAAAAAGAAAGAAAATCCCCAAAAAGAAAATACTTTCATCATCATTCAACACTTTCACCACACTCGCACATTATCACTGTTTTTGCAGAGGTGCTCAGAATACAACAGTCTAGAAGCATACACATATAAAGATACACAACATATCCCTCCATTATGTTTCCATTAAATAGTGTAAGGAATAATATCATGATTCATAGCACTAAGATGGTGCTTCATAATCTTGATATTTGCATTTCTTTTTACACTCTGCAAGATAATTTGTTTTTATCCAGACGAAGATAAGTGCATCTATTTTTTTTCAACACTCCAACTGTCTCCCACTGAGGCAAGGTGACCCCTAAAAGGAAAGAAACATTTTCACAATCGTTCAACACTGTTACCATCATTCACACACATTCACAGTTCAGATGTCACTCCAAACAGCAAATATCCCAAAATCCTCCTTTAAAGTGCAGGCATTGTACTTCCCACAATAGTTGTAACAAAGCCCTGTACAGTATACACACAGTACATAACATAAGAACATAAGAAAGGAGGAACACTGCAGGAGACCTGTTGGCCCATACTAGGCAGGTCCTTTACAATTCATCCCACTAACAAAACATTTGCCCAACCCAATTTTCAATGCCACCCAAGAAATAAGCTCTGATGTGAAAGTCCCACTCAAATCCAACCCCTCCCACTCATGTACTTATCCAACCTAAATTTGAAACTACCCAAAGTCCCAGCCTCAATAACCCAACTAGGTAGACTGTTCCACTCATCAACTACCCTATTTCCAAACCAATACTTTCCTATGTCCTTTCTAAATCTAAACTTATCTAATTTAAATCCATTAATGCGGGTTCTCTCTTGGAGAGACATCCTCAAGACCTTATTAATATCCCCTTTATTAATACCTATCTTCCACTTACACACTTCGATCAGGTCTCCCCTCATTCTTCGTCTAACAAGTGAATGTAACTTAAGAGTCTTCAATCTTTCTTCATAAGGAAGATTTCTAATGCTATGTATTAATTTAGTCATCCTACGCTGAATGTTTGCTAACGAATTTATGTCCATTCTGTAATATGGAGACCAGAACTGAGCTGCATAATCTAGGTGAGACCTTACTAATGATGTATAAAGCTGCAGTATGACCTCTGGACTTCTGTTGCTTACACTTCTTGATATAAATCCCAGTAATCTATTTGCCTTATTACGTACGCTTAGGCATTGCTGTCTTGGTTTAAGGTTGCTGCTCACCATAACCCCCAAGTCCTTTTCACAATCTGTATGGCTAAGTTCTACATCATTTAACTTATAAGTGCTAGGGTTATGGGCACTCCCAAGCTTCAGAACCTTGCATTTATCTACATTGAACTGCATCTGCCACTTTTCTGACCAAGAATAGAGTTTGTTTAAATCCTCCTGAAGTTCCATAACATCTACGTTTGAATCAATTATCCTACCTATCTTTGTGTCATCGGCGAATTTGCTCATATCACTAGTAATTCCCTCATCAAGATTATTGATATATATTATAAACAACAACGGGCCCAAGACTGATCCCTGTGGAACGCCACTTGTTACAGATCCCCACTCGGATTTAACCCCATTTATGGACACTCTCTGCTTCCTGTCAGTGAGCCATGACTCGATCCACGAGAGCACTTTTCCCCCAATACCATGAGCTGCCACTTTCTTTAACAGTCTATGGTGCGGAACTCTATCAAAAGCCTTACTAAAATCTAAGTAAATAATATCAAATTCTTTATCGTGGTCAACAGCCTCAAAAGCTTTACTGAAGAAAGTTAATAAATTAGTTAGACAAGACCGGCCTCTTGTGAATCCATGCTGAGTATCATTAATCAAGCTATGCTTATCGAGATGGCTTCTTATAATCTCAGCTATAATTGACTCTAGTAATTTGCCTACAATTGAGGTCAGGCTTATTGGTTGGTAATTTGACGGTAACGACTTGTCCCCTGTTTTAAAAATAGGAACTACATTAGCCATCTTCCACATATCAGACATTACACCTGTTTGAAGAGATAAATTAAAAATATTAGTTAATGGTTCACAGAGTTCCATTTTGCATTCCTTAAGAACCCTTGAAAAAACCTCATCAGGACCTGGCGACTTATTTTGCTTCAGACTGTAAACGGATGGGTTTGTAGGCGCCCTTATAAACACAAACATTAAAAATCAGGAACGTGACGGTAAGCTGTCCAATATACAAAAAGAGTTAGAAACAGAAATACAAATAGCTAGAGCTTCATTTAAGGTTATTAATATAATATTCAAGAGGTTGCTAGTAGACTTGCAGTAAATCAACCATTCAAATCATTATGAAGCTGTGTGTAGTCTGTGGTCAGTCAAACAAACGGGCTACCACATGGATAAATTGTCATTTTTGTGGAAATTGGTGTCACGCTCCTTGTGCAGATATCCCAGAACTAGCTACAAGCAGTATTAAAACAGAGAAGTGTTTTTGGGTATGCCCAAATGAGGAAAATCTGTGGACTAAAATCACAAGGGTATTAAAAGAGGATAACATCAAAGCTGCTTTCATAGAAAACCTGGAAGCTTTCTACAACAGATGGGAACATAAAAAGTCCGGGCTGAATGGTACTGCCCTTGATACTGGCCATGTAGTCACAAACTGTAAGGCTGGAGGTGATGTCCTGGTAGTCAGTAAATGTGGGGCTGATAGTGCTGTCCTGGGAGACAGTAATGGTGAAGCTGGAGGTGCTGTCCTGGGAGACAGAAATGGTGAAGCTGGAGATACTGTCCTGGTAGACAGTAATGGTGAAGCTGGAGATTTTGTCCAGGTAGTCGGGAATTATACGCAGGAAGGAATACATATAAATGACCTCATAGAGGACAGGAGCCATAGTAGGGAAACAAGTGTAGTCAAAGATAAGATAAAACCAATATTGCAAACCAGAAATACCGCAGGAAATAGCAAACAAGAGGACTCCAATAGCAATAGTGAGGATAAATTACCAAAAACAACTGGTGGGAGCTCCATTGTTGGTGCTAAGGAGGATAGGAATAAGACAGGGAAACATGCACCAACAGGGAATACAGTCACAGAAACCCAAGGCAAACGGAAACCAAGCCTGTGCACATACTATGCACTTGGTATCTGCTGGCATGGGAAATCTGGAAAAACAGATGGGACATGCAACTATGACCACCCTAGAAAATGTCATGCCCATATGACAACAGGAAAATGCAAACTCCCTTCCTGTAAGCTTTTTCACCCTGAAATGTGTACCTCTTCAGTACAGGAAAGACTGTGCTATAACTTAAATTGCCAGGCATACCATCTAAAGGGGACAAAAAGATACAAAACATCCAGGCCATGGGAAAACCTGGGTAGCCACAGCCACTCAAGAGGGAGAGGTTTTTTAGTGCCAGGAAGGAAAAAAAACTGGCAGGAAATGGCAGAAATCGTACACCAAATCCAGTCATTCCTGGAGTGGAACCACAGTCGATGGCCTCCACTCCAAACCAACAGATACAGATACTAATGCCGGAAAAAAAATCCCCCCCCAGTACCAACAATACCACCAGTCCGATAACATTCTTCTTTGCAAATATACAGGGTCTAAAGCCAGCAATAAACAACAAAATACCTTTCATCCGTGGACTGCTTGCAGAGGCAAAGGCAATGTTCGCGGCTTTCACTGAGACCCACATAAAGGATCACTTGGACAACGAAATATGGATCCCAGGTTACAACCTATACAGATGTGACAGAGTGAACAGGCAAAAGGGGGGGGTTGGCCTGTACATTGCAGAGTCACTTGTTTGCACAGAACTGCTTAATGCCTCAAATGACGTAGTGGAAGTTTTAGCAGTAAAGGTCGAGAACCAAAACCTAGTCATTGTGGTAGTCTACAAGCCTCCGGATGCAACATCCCAGCAATTCCAGGAACAGCTGTTAAAAATTGACCACTGTCTGGAAAATCTTCCAGCTCCTGCACCCAACATCTTGCTCCTGGGGGATTTCAACTTAAGGCACCTAAAATGGAGGAATATAGCAAATAATATTGTTGCAGTAATAACACCAGGAGGCAGCTCTGATGAAAACTCACACTCACACGAGCTTTTAAATCTCTGCACAAAATTCAATTTAAACCAGCAAATAATAGAGCCTACTAGACTGGAGAATACACTAGACCTCATCTTCACTAACAATGATGATCTGATAAGAAATGTCACCATATCAAAAACAATATACTCAGATCACAACATAATTGAGGTTCAGACATGTATGCGTGGAGCCCCAGACCGACAAAATGAGACTAGTCACGAGGGAGCATTCACCAAATTCAACTTCAATAACAAAAACATAAAGTGGGACCAAGTAAACCAAGTCCTAACCGATATAAGCTGGGAAGATATACTAAGCAACACAGACCCAAACTTATGCCTAGAACAGATTAACTCGGTGGCACTCGATGTATGCACAAGGCTTATTCCTCTAAGAAAAAGGAGGAGTAGATGTAAAATAGAAAGAGACAGGCGCTCCCTTTACAGGCGATGGAAAAGAATAACAGAGCGGCTAAAAGAGGTCAATATATCAGAAATGCGCAGGGAGACACTGGTCAGAGAAATAGCAAGCATCGAACTTAAGCTAAAAGAATCCTTTAGGAGTCAGGAATCGCGGGAAGAACTAAAAGCCATAAATGAAATCGAAAGAAACCCAAAGTATTTCTTCTCCTATGCCAAATCAAAATCGAGAACAACGTCCAGTATTGGGCCCCTACTTAAACAAGATGGGTCCTACACAGATGACAGCAAGGAAATGAGTGAGCTACTCAAGTCCCAATATGACTCAGTTTTTAGCAAGCCGCTAACCAGACTGAGAGTCGAAGATCAAAATGAATTTTTTATGAGAGAGCCACAAAATTTGATTAACACAAGCCTATCCGATGTTATCCTGACGCCAAATGACTTCGAACAGGCGATAAATGACATGCCCATGCACTCTGCCCCAGGGCCAGACTCATGGAACTCTGTGTTCATCAAGAACTGCAAGAAGCCCCTATCACGAGCCTTTTCCATCCTATGGAGAGGGAGCATGGACACGGGGGTCGTCCCTCAGTTACTAAAAACAACAGACATAGCCCCACTCCACAAAGGGGGCAGTAAAGCAACAGCAAAGAACTACAGACCAATAGCACTAACATCCCATATCATAAAAATCTTTGAAAGGGTCCTAAGAAGCAAGATCACCACCCATCTAGAAACCCATCAGTTACACAACCCAGGGCAACATGGGTTTAGAACAGGTCGCTCCTGTCTGTCTCAACTACTGGATCACTACGACAAGGTCCTAAATGCACTAGAAGACAAAAAGAATGCAGATGTAATATATACAGACTTTGCAAAAGCCTTCGACAAGTGTGACCATGGCGTAATAGCGCACAAAATGCGCGCTAAAGGAATAACAGGAAAAGTTGGTCGATGGATCTATAATTTCCTCACTAACAGAACACAGAGAGTAGTCGTCAACAGAGTAAAGTCCGAGGCAGCTACGGTGAAAAGCTCTGTTCCACAAGGCACAGTACTAGCTCCCATCTTGTTCCTCATCCTCATATCCGACATAGACAAGGATGTCAGCCACAGCACCGTGTCTTCCTTTGCAGATGACACCCGAATCTGCATGACAGTGTCTTCCATTGCAGACACTGCAAGGCTCCAGGCGGACATCAACCAAATCTTTCAGTGGGCTGCAGAAAACAATATGAAGTTCAACGATGAGAAATTTCAATTACTCAGATATGGTAAACATGAGGAAATTAAATCTTCATCAGAGTACAAAACAAATTCTGGCCACAAAATAGAGCGAAACACCAACGTCAAAGACCTGGGAGTGATTATGTCGGAGGATCTCACCTTCAAGGACCATAACATTGTATCAATCGCATCTGCTAGAAAAATGACAGGATGGATAATGAGAACCTTCAAAACTAGGGAGGCCAAGCCCATGATGACACTCTTCAGGTCACTTGTTCTATCTAGGCTGGAATATTGCTGCACTCTAACAGCACCTTTCAAGGCAGGTGAAATTGCCGACCTAGAAAATGTACAGAGAACTTTCACGGCGCGCATAACGGAGATAAAACACCTCAATTACTGGGAGCGCTTGAGGTTTCTAAACCTGTATTCCCTGGAACGCAGGAGGGAGAGATACATGATTATATACACCTGGAAAATCCTAGAGGGACTAGTACCGAACTTGCACACGAAAATCACTCACTACGAAAGCAAAAGACTTGGCAGACGATGCACCATCCCCCCAATGAAAAGCAGGGGTGTCACTAGCACGTTAAGAGACCATACAATAAGTGTCAGGGGACCGAGACTGTTCAACTGCCTCCCAGCACACATAAGGGGGATTACCAACAGACCCCTGGCAGTCTTCAAGCTGGCACTGGACAAGCACCTAAAGGCAGTTCCTGATCAGCCGGGCTGTGGCTCGTACGTTGGTTTGCGTGCAGCCAGCAGCAACAGCCTGGTTGATCAGGCGCTGATCCACCAGGAGGCCTGGTCACAGACCGGGCCGCGGGGGCGTTGACCCCCGAAACTCTCTCCAGGTAAACTCCAGGTAAACTCTCCAGTCTGTCTATCTGCTTCACAACCATTTCACTAGTGACTGTGATGTTACATAATTTATCTTCTTCTAGCCCACTATAAAAATTAATTACTGGAATATTGTTAGTGTCTTCCTGTGTAAAAACTGAGAGAAAATAATTATTTAAAATCGAGCACATTTCATTCTCTTTGTCAGTAAGGTGCCCATAGTTATTTTTAAGGGGACCTATCTTATCTCTAACTTTTGTTCTATAGACCTGGAAAAAACTTTTTGGGTTAGTTTTAGAATCCCTAGCAACTTTAATTTCATAGTCCCTTTTAGCTTTTCTTATCCCCTTTTTAATGTCCCTCTTAATGTCAATATACTGATTCATAAGATGACCCTCACCTCTTTTGATACGCCTATAAATTCCTTTCTTATGCCCTAGTAGATATTTGAGCCTATTATTCATGCATTTTGGGTCATTTCTATTTGATCTAATTTCTTTATATGGGATAAACGTTCTTTGAGCAGCATGTATAGTGTTCAGAAAACTGTCATATTGATAGCTCTCTTCGTTACCCCAGTCAACAGATGATAAGTGTTCTCTAAGCCCATCGTAATCTGCTAAGCGAAAATCTGGGACTGTTACTGAGTTATCTCTACTATCGTACTTCCATTCAATGCTAAATGTAATTGATTTGTGGTCGCTAGCACCCAGTTCCTCTGAAATTTCTAAATTATTAACAAGGGATTCATTGTTTGCCATAACTAAGTCAAGCAGGTTATTTCCCCTTGTAGGTTCTGTCACAAGCTGCTTCAAAAAACAATCCTGAACTACTTCTAAGAAGTCGTATGATTCTAAATTCCCAGTCAAGAAATTCCAATCAATATGACTAAAGTTAAAGTCTCCTAGAATTACTACATTATCGTGCCTTGTGGCCTTAACAATTTCCTCCCATAGTAGTCTCCCTTGGTCCCTATCTAAGTTTGGGGGACGATATATCACTCCTAAAATCAGTTTTTCATGCCCCTCTGAAAATTCTATCCAAACAGACTCTGTATGTGTTACTTCAGACTTAATACCCGTTTTTGTGCAACAGTTCAAGCGATCTCGGACATACAATGCCACCCCACCCCCCTTCCCGATACTTCTATCTACTTGGAACAATTTAAAACCCTGAATGTGACATTCTGCAGGCATGTCCCAACTTTTTGAATTAAACCACGTCTCAGTTAAGGCAAATACATCAATGTTACCTGCACTAGCAACTAATCTCAACTCGTCCATCTTATTCCTAGCACTATGGCAATTAGCATAATAAACATTGAAAGACTCTCCTTTCTCTTTACCCTTCCTGCTCATTTCTGTTTTTCTACTAAACCTATTACTGTCCTTATCACCCAAAGTCCCTGGCTTTTCAATACCTACCTCGTTCTGCTTATTATTAGTTCCCCTAGAACTCGTAATATTACTACACTGGGACTTCACTGTTTTCCTGCCAAAACCCATACCACTAACTATTCCTAGTTTAAAGTCCTAACTACTCCCTCCACTGCAGTTGCCAGTGCTACCACCCCAGACCTAGATAAGTGAACCCCATCCCTGGCATACATGTCATTTCTGCCATAGAAGAGGTCCCAGTTGTCAATGAATGTTACCGCATTTTCCTTACAGTATTTGTCCAGCCAGCAATTGACACCAATTGCCCTGGACAACCATTCATTTCCAACTCCTCCCCTTGGCAAAATACCACATATGACAGGGTTCCCACCCTTACTCCTAATTATTTCTATTGCTGACCTATACCTGCTAATCAGGTCTTCACTCCTACGTCTGCCAACATCGTTGCCTCCAGCACTGAGACAGATAATAGGATTGGTCCCATTACCTCTCATAATGTCATCCAGACGGCTAACAATATCCTCCATCCCAGCCCCAGGAAAGCAAACTCTGTCTCCTACTCCTGTCCTTCAAGCAGAACGCCCTATCCATATACCTAACTTGGCTATCCCCAACAACAACAATATTCTTACCTTCCTTAATGTCTTTCGTCGTGACGTTCCCAGTAGTCGACTCACATTCGTCGGGTAGCACTGAGAATGTATTAGATGTTTCCACAACAGTTTCCACGGCAGTCTCTTTCTTCTTCATCGTTTCTACCTTTCCATTCGTCATGTATTTATCCAACCTATTTTTAAAGCTACACAACGTTCTGGCCTCCATTCTGGCCTCTAGGACTGTACTTGGGAGTTTGTTCCACTCATCCACAACTCTATTACCAAACCAGTACTTTCCTATATCCTTTCTGAATCTGAATTTTTCTAACTTAAAACCATTGCTGCGAGTCCTGTCTAGGCTAGATATTTTCAGCACACTATTTACATCCCCAGGCTGTTATTAAACATGTAGTTACTGAATATTATTATGAGATTTCACACTAAGTTATCAAGAGAGGCGGATGGTAGCATTTGTAGGAGCAAACAATACGTACCATAAAAATGGCCAAAGCCAAGAAAGTGAAGCAAAATGGAGGTAGCCAGTCAAACATTCCTGAGTTCACCAGCAGATGGTCAGCAGAAAATTAAGGTAGTGACGCTAATAATAATAATAATAATTATAAAAATAATAATAATAATAATAATAATATTAATATTTTTGTTTACTACAAGTACGTGTACAAGGTATACAGGCCTAGCTGACATCAATGACATACTAGTATATGGAAGGCCCCTTGTTATGCAGAGCATTTCGGGCACAATAGGTCAGTTTTGTCCCAGGATGCTACCCACACCATTCCCAGTCGACTAACTCCCAGGTACCCATTTTACTGATGGGTGAACAGGGACAGCAGGTGGCTTATGGAAACACGTCCCTAATGTTTTCCAGCCGTACCAGAGGAGATTCGAACTCCAGACCTCAGTGTGTGAGCTGAGTGCGCTAGCGATCAAGCTGCGGGCTAGATAGATCTCGTGCCCTAGCTGAGCTAGCAGCTAACCAGTGATGATTTGAGTCATATATACAGCACAGTACTTTCTTTGGTAGGCCTTGCCTTTTTTTTTCTTTAGTACATACATATTTGCATAGGTACATCTGTTTGTGCACTGTGCCTGGCTATTTGTAGCTACAGGAGCAGACCTGTGCTTACAATACTCTGACCTCAGCATTTAATTTACAGTATCATATAGGTATTTGTTTTTAAATTCCCTGTGATTGTAGCATTTACTACTTCCTCTTAGGTCTCATTCTGATATTATACCAGTTTTTCTTTATTTTGAAAAACTAGTATTTCTGAATATCACTATATGTATTTTCATTTTGCATTTGTGGCCTCTTGTTGTTCCTGTTATTCATACAATACTGAGAAATAATTGTTATATATTTTCTTGCCATTTTATGATTGTGTATGCAGTTGTATCCTCTGAACATCCAACAAGGGAATTTTTATTAATTTACATCTTTCCTGGTATTTGTGTTAATGTGTTATTAGCACTTTTTTAATAGTTTCTTAATTAAATTATATGAAGATTATCTTGAAGTTTGTTAGTGTATTGTATGAATTTCTCACCATTTTATTTATTTCAGCTTCCTTCAACATTCTTTGCCTATGATTACTTAAGTTGTAATTACCTCCTATTTGTTACTTATACTGGGGCATGGTGTATTGGAAAGGAGGTTCTAGCTCTTGCTCTCTCCTCTTAACTTTTGACCAAATGACATGACGGAACCCCATCATATCTCAAGTGGTGATGCAATTTGATTGATTCCTCTCGGAATACACAACTAGTCTTTTTATTGCTTTTTAATGATGTATGTGGTCATGTTATAATTTTATATCTGGTCTCTTGATATAAAGCACCTTAGTATTTATGAGATATGTAAATGTTAATGAACTTCTGAGTGTGGCCTGTTGTGGCTTATCAAGGTGACGTATGATTGGTGTTATCTCTGCTGCTATATAAAGTGAGGTAAACTTAGGGTATCACAAGGTTGTCACTCCTGGATACTGTGTGGTTTGTATTCTTGCTTATTTTAGCATTTCTGTTTTGTGTATACACTATATGGTACTTTAGAATTATTTTGATTATTTAAAATTTTAGTGATTGTATACTGTTGTTAAAGGTAAGTATTGTAAGGTGTAAGTAGTACTATGGAAGGCAAGTAAGTTGGTAGGGATATTGCAATTCAGAGGGTCATTTGAATTGTGCTCTTTGTTTACATCTCATAAGACACTTGTTAAGTGATGGTGAACATTTTCTTACTTCAGTCACTCTGATTTGGTGAGAAAAAGTAATCTGATTAAAAGACAGTATACAACAATATATTGTTTACACAAACCACACTACATATACTGCACTGAAATGTTAGTATACACAAAGGAAAAGGAAGGGTGGCAAAAGGTCTTAAGATTGACAGTAGGTTTGGTGTTAGTAAACTGTATACACAGGAGGGAGCGTTTGGAAATCATGACAGGTGACATTGTAAGAATTAGTTTATACCTGTTAATACAAAATTAACAGATGCATTTCAACCAGTTTTAAATTTTTTTTTTACTTTTTTCAAGAATTATTTTTAAATGTAAGCTATTGTAAAAATTTCAGATGATCAGGGCATTAAAGAGCTGTGTAACTTGTTACACAGTTGGTTGCACAATTTCAGTCTCAGACATTGAGTCAGACAGATTGTTGAAGTGAAAAATGGTCGTCTGTTGCTGAGTTGGCTGATGCATACCAAATGTTTTAAGTGATTAGGCAGTACTGTATCAGTCTACAGTAGTCAGGTGGTGTTTGCAAGAATCACAGCAGAATTTAAGTACTACAAGATACATTTGTTTGTTATTGTAGGCAGGATTTTATTTCCATTTCATTTATTTTCTTGAGTCATACTAAAAGTTTACAAAAACTATCCTCATTTATGAATAAGTTTAGCATCCAACCATTTCACATATGTATATTAAGTCTGACTATACTGTTTTCATGTTTTCACTTTGTGTTGTTTTTATGTTGGTCAGTGTTGATACAAATCATGTTTTACCACCTAATATTTCTCTATTTATTTACTTATTTATTTATTTATTTATTTGAACATGATACAGAGAAGTACAAAGGAATACAGTTAATAAAGTGCAACATTCCAAAGCCCCTTGTATGCAGAGCATTATGGGCAGGCTTAAAATTAACTTAACCCTTAAACTGTCCAAACGTAGATCTACATCCACATGTGAGGGGCTTTCAAATGGGGAAAATCAAGGTCAGAGCGCTATGCACGCAAATGTAGATCTACGTTTGGACAGTTTAAGGGTTAACTTGTATCCACTTATTTTAATTTAAAATGGCTTAACACTTTTGCAGCTCTACATCTCTCTCTTTTTACCATATTGACCATTTTCTCCCAAGGTAGGGTGACCCAAAATAGGAAATGCATATTTCTTATCATTCATTTAATAACTTTAACCAGACTTGCACAGAGATCACTGTTAAAATGACCCACAGAATTGCAACATCCTCACCTATCTTTCAGAGTGAAAGCACTGTTCATCCCACCTTCAAAACACAAGTCCATCAAAGTGGCTTTATTGCTCACTCCAGTCTCATATGCTGAAGCTCCTACCGCTTCTCTTTATCTGCACAAAATCTTGCAAAAAATCCTTTGTATAAGGAGGAGAGACACTCGAGCTAAAATTTGCCTTGAGGCTGTTGATTATAATACAGTGAACACACTAATTAATGGACTAATAGGGGGAATTGGGTGTATGATATTGCTGCCTGTTTGAAACTTCCGAATTATGAAATAAATTTTTCATGATCGTCCAGCTTTTGAACAAAGACTTGGTCTGTTGGTTTATAAGACATCTAGACACTAGGAATATGGGTATTGGAACCTGTAGTAATACAGTATAGTACTGTACTGTATAGTAATTTCACAATGCTGTATGTAATTTACAGTAATTTTACTTATTCGTCATGGAGAGATGAGGTGTAAAGTGCTGTAATCGATAGAGGTGACTCAGAATTAACATTTATTCTGGATTAGAGAAGCTGTAAAGTTCCACTAGCGTCTACACTTACGAGCATAGTCTGTAAGTTTGTCCTTGTTTCTATAGGTATCAGACACTTTTTCTTAACACCATATTCCTCACATACCTGTGTCGCTGAGACACCACATTCAACCTTCTTTATAGTTCATGTATCTTCTTAACAGTCTGAGCCATACATTGCTTCTTGACACCACCACTTGCTTTAAAAGCCATTATTAATTGCACTTTACTTAATATGTTAATACAGTTGCACAAAACTGTAAATTCAGGGAAAATTTGAGATGGAATGAAGTGTGTGTATACCTGAAGGGTATTCCAAGGGTCAGTGCCCCCATGGTCCAGTCCATGACCAGGCCTTGTAGTGGATCAAGGCTTGATCAACCAGGCTGTTACTTCCAGCTGTATGCAAATTGATATATGAACCACAGCCTGGCAGGTCAGGTACTGACTTTAGGTGTCTGTCCAGCTCTTTCTTGAAGACAACCAAGGGTCTCTCTCTTTTTTTTTCTTTAATCCCCCTTGTGTATGCTGGGAGGCAGTTGAACAGTCTTGGGGCCCCCCTGACACTTTTTGTGTTGTCTCTTAGAGTACTCATAATACCCCTTCTTTTCATTGGGGGGATGTTGCACCACCTGCAATGTCTTTTGCTTTTGTAGGGAGTGAGCATAAGCATTGAACGGGTGAAGGTGCCCTACGGCTCAGAGAACTATGAAAATAGACAGGTCCTAGATGTGGCCACTCTGGCCTATACTGGACAAACTTGGAGTCATAGGACTTAGTTTGATGATTCAGAAAACTACCGGCTACTACTGCTTTGGACAAAATCCGGAATTACAGACTTTTTCCATTTTTTCTGAGGCTTCCAACATTTGTCTGGACAGTTTTTTTTTTTTTTCATAATTGCATATTAATAATAAGTCACTAGGAGGTAACAAAATGGTAGTTATTTAAAAATTTGAAATAAAGATACTGTACCACAGGATAGCATGCAAGCTGTTTTGGCAAAATTGAATGAGCTACAGTTTAATATCACATGATGATGAATGTTTCGTGAGATTGATGGAGTACAAGCATTTTACATAAAATGAGCTGTATCATAAAATGCTTGAAAGTGAAATATATAGTAGAAAGCACATCTTAGGGTAATTTTTTTTAATAGACTTAAAGCATTATCCTGACTTTTTCGTAAGTACAACCCGTCATTGTAAAAAACAATTGATTTTTAGAAAATAAAAGCAGGTATGCTCCCAGCTTACACATGAGCAAACAACGTTTGAAAAAAGTGAACAAGCACAAGTCTCATTTCTTGTGAAATGGTAACCAAGGCTCTGACCTTGAAGTCTCTACTACATACATCAGCTCTAGACTATAAAATATTTAATTCCTTTGGCATGGAGACAGTGAACAATACTGTATTATTACAGTACAGTATTTCATTATGTGTTCTGAGTTAAATCATTAAGCAGTACAGATACAGAGATGTTTCTTGAGTTTATAATTATGAGTGTTTAATATATAGTGTAAGTATAGATATTTATCTCAATAGTACTATGTAACATTGGCTCACATTAGGTTTACTACTTCCCAGTAAATTTTAACTTCATTGCTATGAATATTCCTCACTAGCATACCTATCTTCTCTGTTTATGCATCATCTCATTTTGTATATTGATATGCTTGCATTTACTATACATCCCTACTGGTGGTTGAATCATGTACTCCATTATGCAGTCTGTTAGTGTATTATGCCCTAGGACTTGTAGGGAATTTATAGATGTTTCATACATTACTCTTTTTCCATTTTTTAATGTTCATTGCATTATTAAAACAACTTAAATGTCTGTTTTTCTACTGTACTTGCACCTCTAATTCTTCATTGAAATTTCTTATCTTTTCAGACACTAAAACTTAGCGTATAGTTACATGCAGCATGTCTTGAGTAATAATTACATAATATATTTCTCTCTTATCACAACCTTTACTTCATCATTCCACCAATCATTCCTCTTTCCTCCTGCCCCCACCCTCCTATAACCACAAACTTCTGCCCCACATTCTAATACAGCATTTTTAAAACTATTCCAACCCTCTTCAACCCCCCCCCCCTCCCCCACTGCTCATACTTGCACCAGTCTACCTTTCTGCCAATAGTTGCTTATATCTCACCCGAACTTCCTCCTCCCTTAGTTTATACACACTCACCTCCCTCTTGTTGTTGCCATTTCCCTCTTTTTTCCCATCTACCTCTTACTCTAACTGTAGCTACAACTAAATAATGATCCGATATGTCAGTTGCCCCACTATAAACGTGTACATCCTGGAGCCTATCAATCAACCTTTTATTGGTGGATAAAAGGTTGATTGGTAGGCTACAGGATGTACAGGTTTATAGAGGGGCAACTGACATATAGGATCATTATTTAATTGTAGCTACAGTTAGAGTAAGAGGTAGATGGGAAAAGAGGAAAATGGCAACAAGAAGTAAGAGGGAGGTGAGAGTGTATAAACTAAGGGAGGAGGAAGTTCGGTTGAGATATAAGCAACTATTGGCAGAAAGGTGGACTGGTGCAAGTATGAGCAGTGGGGGGGTTGAAGAGGGTTTGAATAGTTTTAAAAATGCAGTACATGTATTAGAATGTGGGGGCAGAAGTTTGTGGTTATTGGAGGGTGGGTGCAGGAGGAAAGAGGAGTGATTAGTGGAATGATGAAGTAAAGGTTGTGATAAATGAGAAAAAGTTAGCTTATGAGAGGTTTTTACTAAGCAGAAGTGTTATAAGAAGAGTAGATGTATATGGAGAATAAAAGAAAGGTGAAGAGAGTGGTGAGAGAGTGCAAAAGGAGAGCAGATGATAGAGTGGGAGAAGCACTGTCAAGAAATTTTAATGAAAATAAGAAAAAAATTTGGAGTGAGTTAAACAAGTTAAGAAAGCCTAGGGAACAAATGGATTTGTCAGTTAAAAACAGAGTAGGGGAGTTTGTAGATGGGGAGATGGAGGTATTGGGTAGATGGTGAGAATATTTTGAGGAACTTTTAAATGTCAACAAAGAAAGGGAGGCGGTAATTTCATGCACTGGACAGGGAGGTATACCATCTTTTAGGAGTGAAGAAGAACAGGATGTGAGTGTGGGGGAGGTGCGTGAGGCATTACGTAGAATGAAAGGGGGTAAAGCAGCTGGAACTGACGGGATCATGACAAATGTTAAAAGCAGGGGGGATATAGTGTTGGAGTGGTCGGTATTCTTGTTTAATAAATGTTTGAGAGAGGGGAAGGTACCTAGAGATTGGCAGAGAGCATGTATAGTCCCTTTATATAAAGGGAAGGGGGACAAAAGAGATAGTAAAAATTATAGAGAAATAAGTTTACTGAGTATACCAGGAAAAGTGTATGGTAGGGTTATAATTGAAAGAATTAGAGGTAAGACAGAATGTAGGATTGCGGATGAGCAAGGAGGTTTAAGAGTGGGTAGGGGATGTGTGAATCAAGTGTTTACATTGAAGCATATATGTGAACAGTATTTAGATAAAGGTAGGAAAGTTTTAATTGCATTTATGGCTTTAAAAAAGGCATATGATAGAGTGGATAGGGGAGCAATGTGGCAGATGTTGCAAGTATATGGAATAGGTGGTAAGTTACTAAATGCTGTAAAGAGTTTTTATGAGGATAGTGAAGCTCAGGTTAGGGTGTGTAGAAGAGAGGGAGACTACTTCCCGGTAAAAGTAGGTCTTAGACAGGAATGTGTAATGTCACCATGGTTTAATATATTTATAGATGGGGTTGTAAAAGAAGTAAATGCTAGGGTGTTCGGGAGAGGGTTGGGATCAAATTATGGGGAATCAAATACAAAATGGGAATTGACATAGTTGCTTTTTGCTGATGATACTGTGCTTATGGGAGATTCTAAAGAAAAGTGCAAAGGTTAGTGGACGAATTTGGGAGTGTGTGTAAAGGTAGAAAGTTGAAAGTGAACGTAGAAAAAAGTAAGGTGATGAAGGTATCAAATGATTTAGATAAAAATTGGATATCAAATTGGGGAGGAGTATGGAAGAAGTGAATGTTTTCAGATACTTGGGAGTTTACATGTTGGCAGATGGATTTATGAAGGATGAGGTTAATCGTAGAATTGATGAGGGAAAAAAGGTGAGTGGTGCGTTGAGGTATATGTGGAGACATTAAAACATTATCTATGGAGGCAAAGAAAGGAATGTATGAAAGTATAGTAGTAATAACACTCTTATATGGGTGTGAAGCTTGGGTTGTGAATGCAGCAGCGAGGAGGCGGTTGGAGGCAGTGATGTCCTAAGGGCAATGTGTGGTGTAAATATTATGCAGAAAATTCGGAGTGTGGAAATTAGGAGAATGTGTGGAGTTAATAAAAGTATTAGTCAGAGGGCTGAAGAGGGGTTGTTGAGGTGGTTTGGTCATTTAGAGAGAATGGATCAAAGTAGAATGACATGGACAGCATTTAAATCTGTAGGGGAAGGGAAGGGGGGGTAGGGATCATCCTCGAAAAGGTTGGAAGGAAGGGGTAAGGGAGGTTTTGTGGGCGAGGGGCTTGGACTTCCTGCAGGCGTGTGTGAGCGTGTTCGATAGGAGTGAATGGAGACGAAAGGTATTTGGGACCTGACGATCTGTTGGAGTGTGAGCAGGGTAATATTTAGTGAAGGGATTCAGGGAAACCAGTTATTTTTATATAGCCAGACTTGAGTCCTGGAAATGGGAAGTACAATACCTACACTCTAAAGGAGGGGTTTGGGATATTGACAGTTTGGAGGGATATGTTGTGTATCTTTATATGTATATGCTTCTAAGCTGTTGTGTTTTGAGCACCTCTGCAAAAACAGTGATTATGTGTGAGTGAGGTGAAAGAGTTGAATGATGATGAAAGTATTTTCTTTTTGGGGATTTTCTTTCTTTTTTGGGTCACCCTGCCTCGGTGGGAGATGGCCGACTTGTTAAAAAAAAATTAATTAATTAATGTAATTATATGCTAAAGTTCCCTGGGTTTAGGACTAGGTTTATAAAATGGAATTAAACACTCCAGAATTGAATACAGATAAAATTCAGGTAGTTTAGGAATGCATTTAAAAGTATGTGTTTCTTACCTCATATTCCTCCTCCACTCCAGAGCACTTGATGAATCCTCTTAAACTAGTGCAGTAATATTTATATCATTTACAGAAACTATACAGACCTACTCAGCTGTGTGAAATATAGTTCATCTTTCAGTGTTCTGTGAGATATGTCTAACCTTCATGAAAATTGTTGTCTGGTGGAAAGAGCAGTTTTCTCATTAATCTTTCAGTAAACAAATTAAGATAAAAAAATAGATAGGTTGCTGAATTTGCTAATATAAAGGGAATTTTTGCTCAAAATAGATATAGTACATACTATAATTGAAAAGATAAGAGTACTGTATTTTTTATTAGATTTCTACTAAAACTGCCACTTACTAAGGAATGTAGAGATACAGTATACTAATGTATGTGATATGTCATGGTATCTTATTAATGAAAATAAGATACCAGGCATATTAAGCAAATATCTTAAATTTGCTTGCAGCAGATAAATCAATTGTAGATATAAATCCATATGTATTCCTGTTATCCCTTTTGGGGCCTAGTTCCTAGGCCTTGTGTACATCCATATGCTCTTGCATTACCGTCCACACGATGGATATGGGGTGCACAATAAACTAGTTTTGGTGGGAAAATCTAAAATCTAAAGCTTAATTTGGTTATTTAACCCGTAAACGGTCCAAGCAGATCTATGTTCACATGTGTAGTGCTATAAAAGTAGATCTACGTTTTTTTTACATATTTTCAAATATAACAAAAAAAAAAGTAGATCAAAGTTTTTTTTACACATTTTCAAATGTAAAAAAAAACAAAAAAGATCTACTTTTTTTACATACTTTCAAATGTTGAAAAAACGTATATATACGTTTGGACCGTTTAAGGGTTAAAGTATACTCGGTAACCAAACTCACATACAATGCATGGAGTACATCTGTAATATAGTAAAAGCTCTATAACAAATATTAAACCCTGTTAGTATATTTTTTATATTTTATTATTTGTTTTTATAATTTGTTTTGGTAGGATAGCAGAAACAGGCTACACATTTCAAGTGGCTATTCCCTCACAGACAAAAGGAGGGAAAAACCCATCTGGCAGTATGAAGCGCTCTCACCAGCAGGCCTTCTCAGCACCACCTCGTCCTGGGGTACGCTTCTCCATATTTTGTGTCCTGTGTTTGAAGTGTAGGAGTCCTTGAAAATAGCATATGTAAACAAATAGTTGTTGGTGTCTTCTTTTTTTGTTCCTGGTGTTTGTCCCTATACAAAATATTGAAGTATTTTAGAATACAGTATTGAAATTAAATTTGTGGACATTGTAACAATCTTAATGACACAGCATGTTGCTATCTTGCTAACAGATACTGTAGGAGAGGTTACTGTAAGAAGAAATGTAACTATTAATGTGGCACACACGAAGCAAAGTTATCCTAGTTTGTTCCCGTTTCACTAATATTCACTTACTTTAGGGGTTATGAGAATTAAATATTAAAGAAATTAAATACAGTCTATTGTTCTTAATGTAGAAAGACTTGCACTGAAGTGTTTGGAAAAAAAAAATTTGAATGCACCTCGTAGACTAAAGTGTAGGTCATGGAGTGTATTAATTAACCCTTCAAAGGTCGAGACCCCCAATCCTTAACTCACTCTCAGGGTCGAAAAATTTTCAAAAAAAAAAAAAAAATCTTATGAAATGGTAAGAGAATCTTTTCCCGATGGTAATAACACCAAAAGTATGAAATTTGATGGAAAACTTATGAAATTACGCTCTCACGAAGTTAGCGATATCAGCGATATTTACGCATTGGCATTTTCGCCCACTCTGAGCCCTGTTTTCGGCTCATTCCACTGTTCCAGTCGACTAAAATCATAGCTATTTTGCTAGAACTCCATTTGTTCTATCAATTGAGTACAAGAAACCACCCATTTACAGATTTCAACTACCCAATAAAGTGGTCAGAAATTGGTAATTTGGCCAATTTCAACCAAATTTCAAAAGATGCCAATTTCAAAATAGGGTCCAGAATAAACCAGACAGACATTCCTGGCACTAAAATAACATTTTCTCTGTTCATTAGTCATGTCTCCAGGCCTCTCTTATATTACTCTTGCTTTCCATGTTGAATTTATATTCTCACAAAAAGTAGAAGATTTGCTGTTATGCAGACTACTGTATTATTGTAAAAATGATATAAATAATATCAGCGCACTTATGAAAGAATATTAGACTCGCCAGTTGATGTGTATTGGATGCGTGGCGTGATTTGTTTACTCCTGAACATCGGCAAAAATCGAACATTTCCGCTACTTTGGGTCCAATTTCAGGGTATTTTTCATCATGAAACCAATCAAAATCATTCCTATTTCTGCAATATATCTTCCATTCTATCAAATGAAACCAAGAAAACGAGACTTCAACCATAAATACCATACGAAAATACACTGCAAAGTCGCTGTTTTAAACCAGAAACAGAGGGTTTTTTCTCATGCACTGCATGCTGCAGGATTTTTTTTTTTATACTGCACACACTGACCACACAGACCTATTCTTTCATATGTATGTCTACCAGCTTTCTTTCACCATATTTGAAGGTGCTAGAATTTTGGTGTATAAATATGGGACCAACACTGGCTATCAAGCTGTACATATACGGGCCCAACACTGAAAGGGTTAAAGATCAGGTAGATGTGATATTTGGTAGAAGCTTTAAGCAAGATACTTTGTTGAAAATAAGTCAGCAACATAATCAGCTTAAGGGTGATGAATTAAATAGATTTTTATGAAAATGTACAATATGTACTGTAAAATCACATTCATAGTATTGTATTTCCTCTTCAAGGGGGGCTCCTTGGCGTGGTGAAGAGGCTCTTGGTCTGAGGAATTAGACCTGTCGGTCTTCTTCCTCAGACCGAACCTAATTACCCCCCAATCTCCCCTCCCCTATCCCATCCTCCCCTTTTTCCTTTCCTCCTCCTCCTCCCCACTCCTCCCTTTTGCCCTTCCTCTTTTTGTCCTTTGGGATTTCTCCCACAGGCGCGCTAGTTCCTAGGTAGGAGAAAGGATACCGGGGTCCATCCCATTCTGTTGAGGTTCTTAGCGGTGGCGT
This sequence comes from Cherax quadricarinatus, assembly GCF_038502225.1. Taxonomy (NCBI): domain Eukaryota; kingdom Metazoa; phylum Arthropoda; class Malacostraca; order Decapoda; family Parastacidae; genus Cherax; species Cherax quadricarinatus. Next base: position 2,174,948 of record NC_091298.1, on the reverse strand, counting down.
AGTTTGCCGTGGAATCTGGATCGCCTGGGGATGTCCCGATCCCTCTCCGGTATCCCGGAGTAGCTTTGGGTGTCTTTCGGGCGACGAGTGTATCTCTGGAAGCCACCTTTCGGATTCCGGGGGTGGTGGCCGAAGGAGGTATGCTTTGTGGCGGATATCCGGCCGCCCTCTCTTTTGTCCACCGAGGTAGCTCGGCAGATGTGAGGTTGCTATCCCGGATTGTTAGTTTACTAGCATGATGGGTAGGGTATGGCACGGGTTCCATGCTGCATCTGCGCTACTTGCGGTGCTGAGGTCCTCTTGGGCGCGGAGGGAGATTTCTGGCCCTTTCATTCCTCCTAGGACCTATCCCTCCCCGGTCCCCCCTTTTTTTTTCTTTTTTTTATTTTTATTTTCTTTTCTTCTTTCTTTTTTTTTTTCTTAAAAACAAAAAGAAAGAAGTAACCTAACCATGGCAGCCCTAGTCCATGAACCTGGTACCCCCGGGCCCCTTCTTGACACCGCACCCCGTTCTGACCCCGCCTCGTCTTTGGACCACTCTTCAGACATTCCTCATGCCTCTGTACCTATTGCCGGTGCTGTTTCCTCACCCGCTTCAGGTACTGAGGCCTCGACTGACTCCTTCGATTTATCGGACCTTCGCTCTCCTCTGACTATGCTTCCGGCCTCTCCCTCTACGGTGCGGCAATTTTCAAATCGCCGACCCGTTTCACGTCGGACCAACTCTGGTCCCACGCCTAAACGTCAACGACAATTACCTGCTGATGATACTTCTCCACCTTCTCGTTCTCAGAAACGATTGACACGTCCTTCACTACCTTTCCATGCTCAGTTTCAGACTGAACAGTGGACTAAATTCTTCACTTTACGACCAACTTCCTCTACTGCCTATCTTTCTGACCATAGTATTGGCAAGGCACTCCTACGCCATGTTGGTAAAGATATTTCTTTTCATGCTCTTAAGAGCGGTACGCGCATCATTACCGTACAGAATGCTACCCAGGCTCATGAGCTCTCTCGTCTTTCCCATATCGATACTGTTCCTGTCACTCTTGAAAAACATCATTCCCTCAATTCTTGTAGTGGTACCGTCATTCTGCCCCATACCATAGTTCAACAAAATTTCCAGACATGTGGCACCGACATTCTAGAACAGCTGGAACTCCAAGATCTCCCAATCCTCAAGGTAGACACTTACGTTCTTCCTGCCCGTGGGCGGAGACGATACCCTAGCAATGTGGCTCGTTTAACTTTTGACAGCCGAGAACTCCCATCCTCAGTTTATATAGCAGGACATCGGTTACAAGTTCGAAAGGTGATCCCTACACCACAACAGTGTAGAAATTGCTGGCGATTTGGCCATCCAGCGAAATATTGCAGATCTATCGCCGAATGCCCAGTCTGTGGTGCCGATGACCATTCTAATACGTCTTGCAATCGATTTCCCTCTTGCCTTAACTGTCATGAGGCTCACCCTTCGTACTCTCGCCGTTGTCAGGTCTATTTAAACGAGCGGGAAATCCGTTACCTCAAAGAGACAGAAGGTCTCCCTTATGCCATGGCAGTTTCTCATCTCCGCCTCCAAGGGAGACTCCCACGTGTTTCTTATTCCCGTGTTTCAAAACGTCCCCCCACTTCTGGTATCCCATCTTCTACACCCACCTCTGTGGTTACCTCTCCCATAATCACTCCTGTATCTAATCCTTTTGCTGTCCTCGGCTCAGACGTCCCTACTTCAACGCCTCAGTCTAATCTCGCTTCTTCGAGTTCTCTCTCACAAGCCTCAGTATCGACGAGACCTCGTACGACACCTCCTCCCAATCGTCCCTCTACTTCTCAAAAGTCAAAAAAAGGTCCGGTAACACCTCCTACCCATCTTCCACCTCTTCATTTTACCCTCCCTGTCTCTGTCCCTAGTTCTTCCCCTCTCACTGGCTCAGTTACAAGTGCAGAGGTTCACCCTCCTCCTCGTAATGTACCTTCCTCCCCTGTTCCCTCCCAAGTTTCTTCCTCTTCTGCCACCTCCCAGGTTCCTGCCTCCTCTGTCCCCTGCCACGCTTCTCCAGTTCCCTCCACCCTTTCGCCCCCCCCTACCTTGGTACAGTCCAATACAGTTCCAATCTTTACTCATCCTCCCCCTACCATTCCCAATATTGTCTCCCATACGACATCTCTGAATTCCGAAACACTTGAAGCAATCTCTGAATATATTGCAGAGACCAAACCATCAATGGACACTGATCCACCTTCCGCTCTTTCTCTCTCCTCTGCTCCATCTGCGCAACTCCTTTCTTCACAGCGCACCGTTCCTTCGCTGCTTGAACATTTTCCACTGCCTCCGCATGTGGACTTTTCTAACCCTTCTAGTCCGTAGGAACCCTTACCTGCGGATTTCAAGTATCTTTATCATTGCCAATCATGGCCTATTTACAGTGGAATATACGCGGCCTCAGGGGTAATCGGGGTGAGCTTCAGATGTTACTCTCCCAGTTTGCCCCTGTTGGTGTTTGCTTACAGGAACCAAAATTACACTCTGCTGTTATTTCTCACATCTCAGGCTATAATTTATTGTATTCTTCTGATCCTTTTCCTGATGGGACCTTTAATGAAAGTGCCCTTCTTCTCCGCACTGATATTCCGTACCATCAGCTATTTGTTCATACTTCGCTGCATTACACAGCAGCCCGTATCCACTTACATAGGTGGTATACGCTCTGTTCTTTATATCTCTCTCCTTCTCGGGCATTATCTATTCCGGATTTTGCCTTCCTTGTTTCGTCATTACCGCCACCAATTCTGTTACTTGGTGATTTTAATGCCCACCATTTCCTCTGGGGGGGGTCTCACTGTGATTCCCGTGGAATTCAGTTAGAGGCTTTTCTTGCCACCCACCCCCTCCATGTTTTAAATACAGGTACTCACACCCATTTTGATCCTCGGACTCATACTCTCTCTTGCATCGATCTCTCAATCTGCTCTTCCTCCGCCGCATTAGACTTCACTTGGTCTGTTCTCCCGGACTTACATGACAGTGATCATTTCCCAATCATTCTTACTTCCCCTTCATATTCGCCACCTCTTCGCACCCCACGCTGGCAATTTAATCAGGCAAATTGGAACCTTTACTCACACCTAACTGTTTTTAAAGAGGTTCCTTCTTCGTCCTCCATCGATGAGCTTTTACACCTCTTCTCGTCCTCCGTTTTCACCGCAGCTTCTCATTCTATACCCCAAACTTCGGGCAGGCATTCTCAGAAATGCGTGCCTTGGTGGTCTCCTGCTTGTGCTCGTGCAGTACGTTTGAAACGCGCTGCATGGGGCAGGTACCGGTACAATAGAACCACAGAGTGACTCCTTGATTTTAAACAGAAGCGTGCGATCGCTCGCCGTGTCATCCGTGACGCTAAACGCACTTGCTGGCGAGATTATGTCTCCACCATCACCTCTGCTTCCTCTATGAGTGCAGTCTGGAAAAAAGTACGAAAACTGAGTGGTAAATATTCTCCTGTTCTGCGGGTTGCCGGTGTTGATATAGCAAACCCACTAGATGTTGCCAATGAAATTGGCAATCATCTGGTCCGTATTTCTCAGGGACTCCATCTATGCCCCTCATTTCTTTCCTCAAAGTCTGCCAGAGAGTTAGCACCCTTGGACTTTTCTTCTCTCAGAGAAGAACAGTATAATGTGCCTTTTACACTTCAAGAACTGGAGGCAACGCTCTCAGCTTGTCGATCATCGGCAGCTGGGCCCGACGACATTCATATTTGTATGCTACAACATTTACATCAGTCAGCCCTTGCAGTCCTATTACGCCTTTACAATCTTATTTGGTCACAAGGAGTTCTTCCACAGCTGTGGAAATCCGCCATTGTTCTCCCTTTCCGCAAACCAGGCACTACGGGACATGAAACCTCCCACTATCGTCCCATTGCTCTTACCAGTGCAGTTTGCAAAGTAATGGAACGTCTAGTAAATAGACTTTTAGTGTGGTATTTAGAGACACACAACAGTCTCTCCACTCGTCAATATGGCTTTCGTAAGGGACGTTCTACCATAGACCCCTTACTGCGCTTGGATACTTATGTTCGTAATGCCTTTGCGAATAACCACTCAGTTATTGCCATATTTTTTGACCTTGAGAAGGCATATGACACAACTTGGAGGTATAATATTTTAGCCCAAGCCCACTCCTTAGGCCTTCGAGGCAATCTACCATCCTTCCTTAAGAACTTTTTAACTGACAGGCATTTCCGTGTTCGGGTTAATAATGTGCTCTCCCCGGACTTCATCCAAGCTGAAGGTGTCCCCCAGGGATGTGTTCTGAGCACAACACTTTTCCTCCTTGCTATTAATGATTTGGCCTCTAGTCTTCCATCAAATATTTGGTCATCACTCTATGTTGATGACTTCGCTATTGCCTGTGCAGGCGCTGACTGTCACCTCCTTACAGTTTCTCTCCAACATGCAGTCGACCGTGTTTCCAATTGGGCTACCACACATGGGTTTAAATTTTCCAGCACTAAAACCCACCAAATCACTTTCACTAGACGCTCTGTCATCTCCGATCATCCTTTGTACCTCTATGGCTCCCGTATCCCTGAACGTGATACAGTCAAGTTTCTGGGCCTCCTCTTTGATCGTAGGTTATCCTGGAAACCTCACATTACCTCTCTGAAGGCAACTTGTCACAGCCGGCTGAACCTTCTTAAAACCCTTGCTCATCTTTCGTGGGGAGCTGATCGTCGAACCCTCCTTCACCTACATTCCACCCTTATTTTATCGAAACTTGATTATGGTGACCAGATCTATTCAGCGGCATCTCCTGCTACTCTCTCTAGCCTTAACCCCATTCATCACCAAGGATTACGTTTATGCCTTGGTGCTTTTCGCTCTTCCCCTGTCGAAAGCCTCTATGCAGAAGCGAACGTTCCATCCTTATCCGATCGCCGTGATGCCCATTGCCTGCGCTACTATGTATGCTCTCATGATCTCCGCAATCCTTCCATTTATAGAATGGTCACTGATATTAGTAGACATTCTTTATTTGTTCGCCGCCCCTGCTTACTCCGTCCCTTCTCTCTTCGCCTTCATTCGCTCTTGTCTTCTCTTCAACTACCACCTTTCTATGTACATGTAGCATCTCACTTTTCCCTACCCCCCTGGGAAGTTCCAGCTGTTCGAGTCTGTTCTTTCTCCCTCCCTTGCTCGAAAGCCCAACTGTCTACGGTCGCTTCCCGCTCTCTTTTTCTTGACCACTTTCACTCTCATTCTCATGCCATTGCTGTGTACACAGATGGCTCTAAGTCTTCTGACGGCGTAGGATTCGCAGCAGTGTTTCCGGACAGCGTCGTACAAGGGCATTTACTATCTTCGGCTAGTATTTTTACTGCTGAATTATATGCCATCCTTACAGCACTTATCCGTATTGCATCTATGCCTGTGTCATCATTTGTGGTTGTCTCAGACTCCCTTAGTGCTTTACAGGCTATACAAAAATTTGATACACCTCACCCCTTAGTCCTCCGTATCCAACTTTGGCTACGCCGCATCTTTACCAAGCATAAAGATATTGTTTTTTGTTGGGTCCCTGGTCATGTTGACGTACAGGGCAATGAACAGGCAGACACTGCTGCGCGGTCAGCAGTACATGACCTACCAGTTTCTTATAGAGGTATTCCATGTACGGACTATTTTGCTGTAATATCTTCCCACCTTCACACCCGTTGGCAACAACGTTGGTCTACTATGCTCGGCAACAAACTTCAGTCTATTAAACCGAGTATAGGTTACTGGCCGTCTTCTTATCACCAGTGTCGAGGTTGGGAGACTACTCTCTCCCGTCTTCGCATTGGCCATACTCGTCTTACTCATGGATATCTCATGGAGAGGCGTCTTGCTCCTCTGTGAGAATTGCCAAGCTCCATTATCAGTCAGCCACATTCTGTTGGACTGCCCACTTTATCAACGAGCACGCAGAATTTACCTCCGTCGTCGTCTTCGCCCCGCTGCTCTCTCTTTACCTTCCCTTCTCGCTGATGGACCCACCTTTCATCCGGACTCTCTCATTGACTTTTTGACAACGACTGACTGACTTCACAAATTCTGATACTTTCAGCCCTTTCTACTTCAATCTCTTGCTACCCTCTACCCCCGTACTATCCCCTGCCCCGCTGTTTTCTGTAACCTGCTGATCATCCCCCCTCCCTTCTGCCATCCAATTCCCTTGCTTCCTTCCCTACCCTGCAGCGCTGTATAGCCCTTGTGGCTTAGCGCTTCTTTTTTGATTATAATAATAATTATAATAATAGTATTGTATTTAAAAGACAGAACTGCACATCTTTATACACTGGGATGCCTACAATAACAACACACTAGTGAAGTCACTGGATTACGTACTTATAAAACCCTGACTCTCTTGAGCATTTAGTTTGTTATGCTATATAGATATTTAAAACTTGCAGTCCTTGTAGTGCACACTACCTCCTCATTGATCCTATTTCAGCAGTTTACTACTATTTCTGAATAAATATTTAATGCTCTTATCTGCACATCATTTTTTTGTAGTTTGCAATTCAGGCTTCCTGTTTTCCTGTTCATGTTTATAAATCTTCCTTATACAATTTCTCATATCCTGTTATGATGTGGTATATGGTTATATTTGTTTTTCCACCTGTCTGCCCTTGTGGGCATTTCTAGTATCCTCTGTTTTTTCTTCCTAAGTCATATTTCTAAATTCTTAACTCTTGTATCTGTTTCATAGCATGTCTTTGTATTGTTAGTGAGGACACCATAATGCAGTTGTTCTTTCCTGATTTTGGTTTAATGTATATTAAGAAATTTTTGTTAGTTTCACCATCCATATACCGTACATTTTCACGAAGCTGTTTTTAAATTTTTCCATTCAAGTATATCCCTATTGAATGTTATTTTATTCAGCTTGAGACAATACAGTATACTATTCACTACTTCTTTAAACAGGCTTAAATCTTTTTTGACCAGGTCTCTTAAATTGTCTTTGGAAAATTCTATCGTCTGGTTATCTGAGTCATAAAGTGGATCACCACAGAGTTACAGTTGCAGTACATATCTCAGTTATTTTGTTTGATATAATATTTATATGGTTAGCATAGGGTTCAGTTAAGTCAGTCAGGCTTAATGTTTATTGACACAGCACTCACAGACAGCACTGTATTTTCCACCATGGTGTTTCATATAGTAAAGTGAACCCTCAGTTATCAGCCATAATCCATTCCAGAAGCTTGGCCTAAAACGAAAATGGCCGAAAACCGAAATAATATTTCCCATAAGAATTAATGTAAATACAATTTGTTCCAGACACCCAAAAATATTCACAAAAAATATTTTTTTTTAAAGATTAATTATAGTTTTACATACACAAAACAATGAGAACTAAATAAAATAAATACACGAACAATTAAATCAGTATTACATACCTTTATTGAAGACTCTTCTTGGCTTATGGAAATAGGGAGGAGAGGTGCTTGAGAGTCACTGTACCCCTGCAACTCACTCCATTTTGCATACATGTCCTTAATCACTGAAGAAGGCACATTCTCCCCTCTCTCTTCCTCCTCCTCTGAAGCAAATTCCTCAGCTGTGGTCTGTTGCTGTTCCAGCTCTACCCTCTACAACCATCACTACCACCATCATATCCACTACCAGCACTACCACCCTCTACCACCACCACTCTTGTACTTTGCTACACTTTCTTTCTTAAATTCCGTCATGTTTCTCACTTTCTTTACCAAAGGAACTTTACTAGGAACTTTCTTTGGGGCCATGGTTACCTATTTCGCAGTTGCACTTAATAAATAACCACCAAAAACAATGGATTATAGTGAAATGTTTGGATGAATGAGCAGAAGCTTTCTCACTCGCCCAGAGAGACAGCCAGACTGACATGTGAGTAGCTGGTGGCTGTGGGTTGACGAGTCCCATATGGCCGATAAGTGAATTAGCAGCTGATAACTAGAAGCCGAAAAGCCGGCCGATAACTGAGTTGGCCGATAAGGGGAACGGCTGATAACCGAGGGTACACTGTATATTCAAAAACATTTTTCTAGGAAAGTCATGGCATGCATCAGTCTGACTTTTATATAGTGACTTCCATAGTATATGTCACAGGTGTTCAGCATAGAAAAACTAGGTACTCTTCTTAAGCACTGTAAAAGGAAAAAGACAATATTGTAAATGAAATACAGTACCATTTTGTCTTACTGCCCACCTCATGCAAGTTAAAGGACAAAGCAAAAACATGCAGCATTGTATTTTTCTAGACGACTACATACTGCATAAGCTCACTGTGCACTAAACAAGACTGGGTTTTATTTGCCATATTAAAGAGATTTTTGCATTCCAGCAGATTATATTGCTGCTTCTGATATCTGAGATGAGAGTTAAATAGAAAATAACTGCGCTCTGTTTACAAAGGACTCTTGAGTGCCAAGTGTGAGGTCATTACCACCTTTTGGCCCAGCATTTAGTACTGTCATATTCACATATGCATTAGATTTGGAGCTGTTCTTTGCCAGCAAAAACAGTCTTCATTGAGATCGCTAGCAAATATAATAAGCAAGTGCCTTTACTGTCATCAGTCCCTGATGCTGATAGATAAAATGCTACTGACTATACCATGTTTACTCTAATTTAAAAATACTAAAAATGACTTAAGATGAATGTGTAATAGGTAATACAGTAATTCCACACTGCAGAAATATTGTAATATCATTAGAGAATATATTACAGCTGGACATAATTGAAAGTATGAAAATATACCCTACAGATTTGAACCATTCACATGTGGTTAGCCGTAAATATTCACAATGTAGACTATTCATCTATTATTAATGTATTATTGTACCATCTGGTTGTGTGCATTATGCATAGATGTATTATGGTATGTACTGTATTAAGCTTTAAAATATTGTTATTCTATAGAGTATAAAATAGAAAGTTACTTTGGCCTTTGTGTGCTTTTCTTGTGTAGTATATTTGCCTTAATACAGTTCTCATGATTACTTTCTCTGTTCTTATAATGTCATTTGTCATTATGATTTGGTCAAATAAATACTAGTTCGTGTAATTGTAGATGTACTGTATAACTCTAGTGTTTTTACATATAGCTATCTGTCCTGACAGTAAGCTTTATATGATGTGGTTATATTATTTTTACATTTGGCCTTCTCTAGGCATGGAAGAAGCTTGATATTACCCCAGAGTCTCTGGCCAAGCTTGAGAAGGATATGGTAAGCATTTGCACTACAAGTTTGAACCATCCCTCCTTCCTTATCTTGTTGCCATAATATAACAGTGTGTTGGCTTGACATGTGTTGATTTTTTATGCTCAGGTCAACCTTTTTAAAAATAAGCCTAACAGTGTGTCTTGTTCAACTAAGAAATATTCCATGTTCCAATAACCAAATAACTTGAGTAATTATTTAACAGTGTGTGTTATTTGTGCTTTGCAATACTAAAATTTGTTCTGCAACACTTTGTGTGTGTGAATAGTATTTTAAGGAAATTAGATTTAAGGAAGTTGAAAATGAGTGACAGCAGTATACTGTCAACTAGTGGTATGGAGCAAATAAAACATTACTTACCTTGTAAAAAAATTCTGGCAAAATCTAATTTTTGTTTAGTCGTAAAAAACTGCATTCTTATTATTTAAGCGAATTTAGGGCTTTAACTATAACCAAATTTTGCAAAAATGTATATTTTGCATGTTGCAAAGCTTGTTACATCAATATGCAATAGAAGTTGTTTCTTGATTCCCCAGTCTGTGCAGGCTTTATGATCTGCAGATGTCACACAAGATAAATTTATTAATTTACAGTGCATTTTCAAAGCTTTGATTCCTTGCTGTCTCTTGCAAAGTTGCATTCAGTGCTAACTATGCTGTATCTTCACCTGACACAAAAGAGCTGAGTCCCTGGCCTTTTGTAGTTCAGAGCAGTGAATTTTTGAAGTCCTCTGCCTCTTCTGAGATTCAGAATTTTTCAGTCTCCCTCAGGTGGTTGTTATTCTCCAGTTTAACAGAGGCTAACATGACTTGCAAAATTACTGGCACCACCACTGTTCTGCTTTAGTGACCAACACATGCTTTTTAATCAAATGGTGGCTAGGCTTCTGACTGTCTTTTATCACTATCCATTGTAAGAAATGATATTCTAGTGCCTATGCATTAGTTGCATCAAAGTATCGCATGTTCTTTTTTTGGAATGGTGCTGTGCACCACCCAGAGAACTGAATTATCAGGTCTTGCTGACAGCCCAACATCTTTTAATTGTTACTCTTCTATTCATCAGAGATCATATTGGCCTGATTTTCAACCTGTACTTCAGTGCCTAATATGCTTGCTTTCTCTGCCCTTCTCTCTGATAATTCTACTTTTAATGCAGAGTCGTCCTGATTTCTAGACTGACATTGGTTTACTACATTAATAACTGTTACTCCTTCCTTTTACCCTTGTTCTCCCTTAAGTGCCTCCCTAGGGGAGGTGTTTAAGTCACAAGTGACTTCTTCAGTCCTAGTACTATAGTACTAGGTACTATAGTACTACAAGTACTATACGTATATAGTAGCAGGAGTTAGGTAGCAAGCTGTGTGAGGGTAGAAGTAACAGAGGTAATGGTTGTAGGGCAGGTGAGGTGTTGTGGGTCTGATTTGAGGAGGACCTGTCAGAAGTGGAGTAACAAATCAAATATTCCCTGGTGCAGACATGACATTAATGGCTGGTGCCATTTAATGGCGGTGTCCAGCTTGGGTAGCAAGCATTTTGCTAAAACTTTGGAAATTCTATAGAAACTGGATATCTGTGGGATGGTGCTGGTTGCTACTACTGTGGTGGCTTCTGAACACAATCGATTGTGTAGGTCATTTTCACATACATGTTAATTTAGCCTCTCTGAATTTCGTGAGGGGGCCCTGCGTGCTTATGTGTTGGGCACAGTCCCTCCGTATTAGACTGTTACATCAAAGGTTTACTGTACATAAACTGCCAATACAGAGCACAATAATATTTTCAAGAAGTTACTACAGACAGTTACATGATATAGAATATAAATTAAATGGGATGTTGAGCCAATTTTATGAATGCAACTCATACAGTTGAATACAGTTGGCTTTTAAATGGGTGTGAGAATTCTTTGTAAATTTATATACTTTTAGTGAGTTTGGGTAAGTTCTGAACAGCTTAAGCTCAAGGTGTGTGTGTGTGTGTGTGTGTGTGTGTGTGTGTGTAAATTTTTAAGTAACCTTATTTCACTCTTAAGAAGTTCATGAAAGCTGAAGATGGGACACAAGTATAACTCTGTTCCTGTAGCCACAAATAGGTAGTGATACATTCAATAAATTTTGTTCACGCAGATGGATTTGTTTGTGCTCAAGGACTATGAGGGAGATGGAAAATGTGGGAAGGAGGATGGGGTGAAGGGAGGGCAGCCAGGCATTTATTTATTTATTTTCTTTCTTTTTGGGTCACCCTGCCTCGGTGGGAGATGGCCGACTTGTTAAAAAAAAAAATAAAATAAAATTGTATAGTGAGGTATACATGTACTGATAGGAAACCAGGGTCTTCCTCAGTAGCTCTGTTGTGATTTATACATATCTAGTTGTTTTAGGTGCAGTGTTGCTCTTGTCTGTGTAGTGAAGATATCTTCCATACCATGCCATGAAGGGTAACAATCTAGTACAGCACCTGCCAGTGTACTGTAGATAATTTACCATATTTTTTTCAGTTTGTGCAATAATGTATCAGATGTCTTTGATGTATTTAAATAGGAACCTAATAAACTAACATATGTAATAAATCAAGGCATTAACTTAGTATATTTAAGTCTTCACTCTTGTAGGATTGGAATTGTTTGCTTGGTGGCCTCCTTTTTTCTTCATTTTTCCCTCCTTTTTCAAATTTGTTCTTTTTCTTTAATAATCTTTGCTTTGTCTTCTACTTCCTCATCTTTTTCTTCATTTCAAGTTCAACCAATGGGTTCATGTTGGCACCTTATACATTCTGCTTATCCTACATTTCTAGATCTGGGATGACGAACATGCTGTCTTTTGGGGGTCAAGAGACGCATCATGGGATGGATGAGCATCCTTCACCCATCGTGTATCTTGACCTCAAAATGAGATATCAGCTGCCTTATTACCAGTAAACATTGTATGGTCTACCTGAGATGGCATTCTTTGGCACCATGGTACTGAATTTAGGGTAGGTTTAAATCTTAGTCTCAACTTGCAACTCATTTTGTAAAACTTAATACAAGTTTACAGGGCTTTTATCTCTTCATTGTTGCTTTGGTACTGCTTCCATCTTGAATGATATATTTGGTACCAAGGCACCTGTCACTGGATGGAACTACATTTTTGCTCAACTTTTTTGAACTTTACAAAAATAGTTTTATTAACCTTATTTTTTCTATATCGTGGAGGTAGTACATATTGTCTTAAGAAAATTGCTATAGCAAAGGATCATTGTCAGATCTTGCATCTAGATATTGGTTTTCACTTTGTATTTTTATCAGTAATTAAATTTTTCTGTGACACCTTCTATGCATTAACAAGGTGACAACCCTGTAAAAGATGCATCCTGTTTTTACTTTGGTATCCTCTTTAAGATGAGATTGCTGAAACACATTCTGTTAAAACTACTTGCATGGCTACTCCCAGATTCCTGTACCTAAGGTGATGTCCATTGGCAGTATATAGCTGACATGGAATAATTGTGCAGTCTAACCTTCAGGTCTAAAAGAGGTGAAGGTTAGGCTGTATTAACCTTTCCACATGCTAATATGACTATAGAATGTTTCAGCTGGCATGAACACAATCACACCTTCCATGATGAAAGGTGTAATGTTTTCATCAAAACATTTTCACAAAACTTGTGTACCTACTGTATACTCTATTTATTACTTGTACTCCTCTTCCTTGGATTGAACCTCAGTGCCTCCCATTCCCTCAGGTGCTGTATGATCCCTTTGGGTTTAGCACTCCCCAATAATATAATCTAATGTGTATATTGCTTGATCTAGGACTATGTCCTTTGACACTAGGGCACCTTTAGCTGCCTAGATATGCATATTAGCCTAAATTACCACTTTGGTGTTATTTTATGGTCAGTATTTCAAAAGAAACCACCCGTGATATACTCGGTATACAATGAAGCCTCTGTTTTTGCAGGGGCTTTGCTCCTGGAGAATCTTTAATTTTGGAAAAATCAGTGAAAGCATTGAGCACTGAAGTAGGGTATGTTGGTATGTGTGTTAATGCAGTAAAAAACTCCCAACTATCTCCTTCATGGGGATGTAGACACCAACTAACACTGCTGCGAATTTCTCTCTTTTGTTAAATATTATTGTAGATACAACCCAAAATATTATAATAGCAGCTACTGAGGACGCCAGACAGCAAAAATTGAGAGGTGATGAGGCTAGGAGACAGCGAGGAAGGAAATATTGGTTCGTTGGTGTTACTGTAAGTAAACTGCAGCTAATCCATATATTTGGTGGTTTTATGGTGAGTGCTGAAGTGTCTGTGGTATAGTGTGGAAGAGAGGGGGAAACAAGTGATATGGTCATGGTGGGTAAAGATTTATAAAGAAATGGGATTTTCTTTTTTTTTTTTAAGTTTTAGTAAGTTGGTATTTTATGTTTTATGTCATTATACTAATATGACTATTTGTTAAACATAAAGATGACAAATGTATAAATAAGCAGTCCTTCCATCTATGCCAAAGTGAGTTTTTACTATGACTCTAGACTGTCGGAAAAGTGACCGTGACACTAAAATGTGACCAATTTTGTGGCATAAAATTTGCTTCTTCAGTCTTCTTTATGGTGCCTTGTTTTCTGTTCTGTCATTTAAATATAGTCTTGCCTCTATACATTATTGTATATATGAGTGTAACATGTTACACAGTAATGTTTTTACTGGTTTTAAGATGTGTGAGCAAACACTAGAACATTAGAAAAAAATTGGTCCTGGGACTAATGTTAGCATTATGAGTGTAGAAATAGGTTACAAAACAAAAGCTCTTAAGTGGAAATTAATCATCCTGGTTTTGTAAAGGTTCCAGTGTATTTGTTTTATTCTTCACTACAGTATATACCTTTACTTTCAGACAATTTGTAAACCAGCGCCATTTTCGGATGATGAAGAAGCTGTGCGAGACAGAAATGCCTGCAACTACACTCAGAAAATCACATTGGAAATGGCAAGGGCAGGAACATCTCCACGAGCCATTAGGGTGTATGCTGATGGTATTTACGATCTCTTTCATCAAGGACATGCTCGGCAGCTAATGCAGGCAAAAAATTTGTTCTCTAATGTCTACCTAATTGTGGGAGGTTAGTACAGTGTGTTCTTTTGTGTTAGATACTTTATATCTAGTTGCAGTGCTGTATGACCCTGGTGGGTTTAGCACTTAGTTTTGATTATAATAATATATACATGTATCTGAAGGGGGTGGGAGAGTTTCAATGGAGAGGAATAAATGGGATTAGGTCAGGGGTTTCAAATAGAGTTAGAGCTAAAGAAGGAGTAGCAATAATGTTGAAGGATAGGCTATGGCAGGAAAAGAGGAACTACAAATGTATTAATTCAAGGATTATGTGGAGTAAAATAAAGATTGGATGTGAAAAGTGGGTTATAGTAAGCGTGTATGCATCTGGAGAAGAGAGAAGTGTAGAGGAGAGAGAGATTTTGGGAAATGTCGAGTAAATGCGTGGTGAGTTTTGAATCAAGTGTGAGAGTAATGGTGGTTGGGGATTTCAATGCTCAAGTGGGTAAAAATGTTATGGAGGGAGTAGTAGGTAAATTTGGGGTGCCAGGGGTAAATGTAAATGGGGAGCCTTTAATTGAGCTATGTGTAGAAAGAAATTTGGTAATAAGTAATACATATTTTATGAAAAAGAGGATAAATAAATATACAAGGTATGATGTAGCACGTAATGAAAGTAGTTTGTTAGATTATGTATTGGTGGATAAAAGGTTGATGGGTAGGCTCCAGGATGTACATGTTTATAGAGGGGCAACTGATATATCGGATCATTATTTAGTTGTAGCTACAGTTAGAGTAAGAGGTAGATGGGAAAAGAGGAAGGTGGCAACAACAAGTAAGAGGGAGGTGAAAGTGTGTAAACTAAGGGAGGAGGAAGTTCGGGTGAGATATAAGCGACTATTGGCAGAAAGGTGGGCTAGTGCAAAGATGAGTAGTGGGGGGGGGGGTTGAAGAGGGTTGGAATAGTTTTAAAAGTGCAGTATTAGAATGTGGGGCAGAAGTTTGTGGTTATAGGAGGGTGGGGGCAGGAGGGAAGAGGAGTTATTGGTGGAATAATGGAAACAATGGAACAAAGTAGAATGACTTGGAGACCGTATAAATCTGTAGGGTAAGGAAGGCAGAGTAGGGGTCGTCTTCAAAAAATTTTGGAGGGAGGAGGTAAAGGAGGTTTTGTGGGCGAGGGGCTTGGACTTCCAGCAAGCATGCATGAGCGTGTTAGATAGGAGTGAAAGGAGATGAATAGTTTTTGGGACCTGACGAGCTGTTGGAGTGTGAGCAAGGTAATATTATGTGAAGGGATTCAGGGAAACCGGTTAGCTGGACTTGAGTCCTGGAAATGGGAAATACAATATCTGCACTTTAAAGAAGAGGTTTGGGATATTGGCAGTTTGGAGGGACTTCTAAACTGTCATATCTGAGCGACTCTGCAAAGACAGTGATTATGTATGAGTGATGGTGAAAGTGTTGAATAATGATGAAAGTATTTTTCTTTCTTTTTGGGATTTTCTTTGTTTTTAGGTCACCCTGCCTCGGTGGGAAACGGCCAATGTGTTAAAAAAAAAAGTAATGTGTGCACTAAATATGCATTTTTGAGGCCTAGCTCTATTGCTCGCTTAATATATGATAGTGTAAACATGTTATCAGGCTTTTATAAGCATTTGAAAGTGAAAAAAACAGTTTCACTTTACAGTGATTTTCACTTTACAGTGATTTTCACTTTACAGCTATTTTCATTTTACAGCAGTAACCCGGAACCTGACCTGCTGTATAAGCAGGGCCCTCTTGTACAGCCCAGCTCTAGTTACAGTGTGTTTACCCTCCTTCCCCACACATTATATAACCCACAACATAATACTCACAATATTTAATTATTTTATAATTTACCATGGTATGAGCTAAGGAAGGAAGGGGTAAGGGAAGTTCTGTGGGCGAGGGGCTTGGACTTCCAGCAGGTGTGCATGAGCGTATTCGATAGGAGTAAATGGAGACGAATGGTATTTGGGACTTGATGATCTGTTGGAGTGTGAGCAGGGTAATATTTAGTGAAGGGATTCAGGGAAACCGGTTATTTTTATATAGCCGGACTTGAGTCCTGGAAATGGGAAGTACAATGACTGCACTCTAATGGAGGGGTTTTGGGATATTAGCAGTTTGGAGGGATATGTTGTGTATCTTTATACGTATATGCTTCTAAACTGTTGTGTTCTGAGCACCTCTGCAAAAACAGTGATTATGTGTGAGTGAGGTGAAAGTGTTGAATGATGATGAAAGTATTTTCTTTTTGGGGATTTTCTTTCTTGTTGGGTCACCCTGCCTCGGTGGGAGACGGCCAACTTGTTGAAAAAAAAAAATGAGCAAAAACACCAAAATCTAGCTCTGTGTACAGAGTTTTAGTCTAATAGTGAACATGTGTATATTGAAAGGGTTACTTAAATTTAGGTTAAAAATTTGAGTGTGCTTCATCCTAATTGCAATAATGTTGTTGATTTTTTTAAGGTATCATTGTAATTTTTGTTTCAGTAAATAGTGATGCAATGACTCATCAGCGTAAAGGGCGGACAGTTATGACTGAAGATGAACGTTATGAGGCTGTCCGACATTGTCGTTACGTTGATGAAGTTTTACCAGATGCTCCATGGAGTCTGGATGATGAGTTCTTGGAAAAAAATAAGGTGAGATGTACTGCAGCTAGGAAAGAAAAACTGCCTAAAAGACATTAGATTCTTCTTCCAAAACAACATTAGATCAGTGGAATGGGCTGTAAGAGGTGGTGGTGGGTGCTACAACTACTGGAACCTTTAAAGATGCTATGATTCTCTAAACACAGGACAGGACTGCATGAATGTAGCTCTGTTCTGTTAGAAATGGGTAATAACTGCTTACAGTTCTTCATCCATGAAGAATTCTTTATACAGTTAGTGTTTATTTTCTTTTTTTCTAGTTACACAAGTAACTGTTCTCTGTGTCCTATGCTCAATAATTAATTTACATAGATTTATAAATCTCTAGTAATTATAGCACAATATTTTTTGAGCTCATTCTATTTACTTTGTAAAGAAATGACTGTAGTGACTTGTATATTTACTTTATTATCCTTCTGTAATAGTACAATAGAAGAGGCAAAGTATTACATGAAGCTGCACTCCAAGGAAAATGGTTAACTAAAGCTGTACAGTTTTTTTTTTTTTTTTTTCAACAAGTCGGCCGTCTCCCACCGAGGCAGGGTGACCCGAAAAAGGAAGAAAATCCCCAAAAAGAAAATACTTTCATCATCATTCAACACTTTCACCACACTCACACATTATCACTGCTTTTGCATAGGTGCTCAGAATCCAACAGCTTAGAAGCATATACTTATAAAGATACACAACATATCCCTCCAAACTGCCAATATCTCAAATCCCTCCTTTAAAGTGCAGGCATTGTACTTCCCATTTCCAGGACTCAAGTCCGACTATATGAACATAACCGGTTTCCCTGAATCCCTTCACTAAATATTACCCTGCTCACACTCCAACAGATCGTCAGGTCCCAAGTATCATTCACCTCCATTCACTCCTATAACACGCTCATGCACGCTTGCTGGAAGTCCAAGCCCCTAGCCCACAAAACCTCCTTTACCCCCTCTTTCCAACCCTTTCGAGGACGACCCCTACCCCTCCTTCCTTCCCCTATAGATTTATATGCTTTCCATGTCATTCTACTTTGATCCATTCTCTCTAAATGACCAAACCACCTCAACAACCCCTCTTCTGCTCTCTGACTAATGCTTTTATTAACTCCACAACTTCTCCTAATTTCCACACTCCGAATTTTCTGCATAATATTTACACCACACATTGCCCTTAGACAGGAAATCTCCACTGCCTCCAACCGTCTCCTCGCTGCTGCATTTACCACCCAAGCTTCACATCCATATAAGAGTGTTGGTACTACTATACTTTCATACATTCCCTTCTTTGCCTCCATAGATAACGTTTTTTGACTCCACATATACCTCAACGCACCACTCACCTTTTTTCCCTCATCAATTCTATGATTAACCTCATCCTTCATAAATCCATCCGCCAACACGTCAACTCCCAAGTATCTGAAAACATTCACTTCTTCCATACTCCTCCTCCCCAATTTGATATCCAATTTTTCTTTATCCAAATCATTGATACCCTCATCACCTTACTCTTTTCTATGTTCACTTTCAACTTTCTACCTTTACACACATTCTCAAACTCATCCACTAACCTTTGCAATTTTTCTTTAGAATCTCCCATAAGCACAGTATCATCAGCAAAAAGTAACTGTGTCAATTCCCATTTTGAATTTGATCCCCATAATTTAATCCCACCCCTCTCCCGAACACCCTAGGATTTACTTCTTTTACAACCCCATCTATAAATATATTAAACAACCATTGTGACATTACACATCCCTGTCTAAGACCTACTTTTACCGGGAAGTATTCTCCCTCTCTTCTACACACCCTAACCTGAGCCTCACTATCCTCATAAAAGCTCTTTACAGCATTTAGTAACTTACCACCTATTCCATATACTTGCAACATCTGCCACATTGCTCCTCTATCCACTCTATCATATGCCTTTTCTAAATCCATAAATGCAATAAAAACTTCCCTACCTTTATCTAAATACTGTTCACATATATACTTCAATGTAAACACTTGATCTGCACATCCCCTACCCACTCTGAAGCCTCCCTGCTCATCCGCAATCCTACATTCTGTCTTACCTCCAATTCTTTCAATTATAACCCTACCGTATACTTTTCCTGGTATACTCAGTAAACTTATTCCTCTATAATTTTTACAATCTCTTTTGTCCCCTTTCCCTTTATATAAAGGGACTATACATGCTCTCTGCCAATCCCTAGGTACCTTCCCCTCTTTCATACATTTATTAAACAAAAGTACCAACCACTCCAACACTATATCCCCCCCTGCTTTTAACATTTCTGTCATGATCCCATCAGTTCCAGCTGCTTTACCCCCTTTCATTCTGCGTAATTCCTCACATACCTCCACCACACTTACATTCTGCTCTTCTTCACTCCTAAAAGATGGTATACCTCCCTGACCAGTGCATGAAATTACTGCCTCCCTTTCTTCCTTAACATTTAAAAGTTCCTGAAAATATTCTTGCCATCTCTCCCTCTCCCTATCTACTAACTCCCCTACTCTGTTTTTAACTGACAAATCCATACTTTCCCTAGGCTTTTTGAACTTGTTTAACTCAATCCAAAATTTTTTCTTACTTTCATTAAAATTTCTTGACAGTGCCTCTCCCACTCTTTCATCTGCTCTCCTTTTGCACTCTCTCACCACTCTTCACCTTTCTTTTACTCTCCATATACTCTGCTCTTCTTATAACACTTCTGCTTTGTAAAAACCTCTCGTAAGCTACCTTTTTCTCTTTTATCACGCCATTTACTTCATCATTCCACCAATCACTCCTCTTTCCTCCTGCCCCCACCCTCCTATAACCACAAACTTCTGCCCCACATTCTAATACTGCATTTTTAAAACTATTCCAACCCTCTTCAACAACCCCACTACTCATCTTTGCACTAGCCCACCTTTCTGCCAATAGTCGCTTATATCTCGCCCGAACTTCCTCCTCCCTTAGTTTATACACTTTGACCTCCCTCTTACTTGTTGTTGCCACCTTCCTCTTTTCCCATCTACCTCTTACTCTAACTGTAGCTACAACTAAATAATGATCCGATATATCAGTTGCCCCTCTAAAAACATGTACATCCTGGAGCCTACCCATCAACCTTTTATCCACCAATACATAATCTAACAAACTACTTTCATTACGTGCTACATTGTACCTTGTATATTTATTTATCCTCTTTTTCATAAAATATGTATTACTTATTAATAAATTTCTTTCTACACATAGCTCAATTAAAGGCTCCCCATTTACATTTACCCCTGGCACCCCAAATTTACCTACTACTCCCTCTATAACATTTTTACCCACTTGAGCATTGAAATCCCCAACCACCATTACTCTCACACTTGATTCAAAACTCCCCACGCATTCACTCAACATTTCCCAGAATCTCTCTCTCTCCTCTACACTTCTCTCTTCTCAAGGTGCATACACACTTACTATAACCCACTTTTCACATCCAATCTTTATTTTACTCCACATAATCCTTGAATTTATACATTTGTAGTCCCTCTTTTCCTGCCATAGCTTATCTTTCAACATTATTGCTACTCCTTCTTTAGCTCTAACTCTATTTGAAACCCCTGACCTAATCCCATTTATTCCTCTCCATTGAAACTCTCCCACCAAAATTAATCTGGGAAGGTAATCTAACATTGTTAGTGCTCACCTGGTAAATCTGAGAGTGGCCTTCAGGAATCTCAGCAGAGCCATTCCAGGTGCTTTAAGGCCCCCTTCTCTTCATGCTTCTGTGTAACTAGTTAATGGTTCAGATCAGACTGAATTATTATTATTATAATCAAAAAGAAGCGCTAAGCCACAAGGACTATACAGCAGATCAGACTGAAATGTCATAAATTTCACTCTTCTAAGTGTAAGTTATTTGTGTATTGTTCTAGTCATAGTATTGTGCCTTTTTATTGTTTGAGTGTATTTTGTCCATAATTTTAAGTGTTATATGTTGAGTGAATGTGTGGGGAGTTTTGAATCAAGTGTGAGAGTAATGGTGGTTGGGGATTTCAATGCTAAAGTGGGTAAAAATGTTATGGAGGGAGTATGGAGTATGGAGGGGGCCAGGGGTAAATGTAAATGGGGAGCCTTTAATTGAGCTGTGTAGAAAGAAATTTGGTAATAAGTAATACATATTTTATGAAAAAGAGGATAAATAAATATACAAGGTATGATGTAGCACGTAATGAAAGTAGTTTATTATATTATGTATTAGTGGATGAAAGGTTGATGGGTAGGCTCCAGAATGTACATGTTTATAGAGGGGCAACTGATATATCGGATCATTATTTAGTTGTAGCTCCAGTTAGAGTAAGAGGTAGATGGGAAAAGAGGAAGGTGGCAACAACAAGTAAGAGGGAGGTGAAAGTGTATAAACTAAGGGAGGAGGAAGTTCGGGTGAGATATAAGCGGCTATTGGCAGAAAGGTGGGTTAGTGCAAAGATGAGTAGTGGGGGGGTTGAAGAGGGTTGGAATAGTTTTAAAAATGCAGTATTAGAATGTGGGGCAGAAGTTTGTGGTTATAGGAGGGTGGGGGCAGGAGGAAAGAGGAGTGATTGGTGGAATGATGAAGTAAAGGGTGTGATAAAATAGAAAAAGGTAGCTTATGAGAGGTTTTTAAAAAGCAGAAGTGTTATAAGAAGAGCAGAGTATATGGAGAGTAAAAGAAAGGTAAAGAGAGTGGTGAGAGAGTGCAAAAGGAGAGCAGATGATAGAGTGGGAGAGGCACTGTCAAGAAATTTTAATGAAAATAAGAAAAAATTTTGGAGTGAATTAAACAAGTTAAGAAAGCCTAGGGAAAGTATGGATTTGTCAGTTAAAAACAGAGTAGGGGAGTTAGTAGATGGGGAGATGGAGGTATTAGGTAGATGGCGAGAATATTTTGAGGAACTTTTAAATGTTGAGGAAGAAACAGAGGCAGTAATTTCATGCACTGGTCAGGGAGGTATACCATCTTTTAGGAGTGAAGATGAGCAGAATGTAAGTGTGGGGGAGGTACGTGAGGCATTACGTAAAATGAAAGGGGGTAAAGCAGCTGGAACTGATGGGATCATGACAGAAATGTTAAAAGCAGGGGGGGATATAGTGTTGGAGTGGTTGGTACTTTTGTTTAATAAATGTATGAAAGAGGGGAAGGTACCTAGGGATTGGCAGAGAGCATGTATAGTCCCTTTATATAAAGGGAAAGGGGACAAAAGAGACTGTAAAAATTATAGAGGAATAAGTTTACTGAGTATACCAGGAAAAGTGTACGGTAGGGTTATAATTGAAAGAATTAGAGGTAAGACAGAATGTAGGATTGCGGATGAGCAAGGAGGTTTCAGAGTGGGTAGGGGATGTGTAGATCAAGTGTTTACATTGAAGCATATATGTGAACAGTATTTAGATAAAGGTAGGGAAGTTTTTATTGCATTTATGGATTTAGAAAAGGCATATGATAGAGTGGATAGAGGAGCAGTGTGGCAGATGTTGCAAGTATATGGAATAGGTGGTAAGTTATTAAATGCTGTAAAGAGTTTTTATGAGGATAGTGAGGCTCAGGTTAGGGTGTGTAGAAGAGAGGGAGACTACTTCCCGGTAAAAGTAGGTCTTAGACAGGGATGTGTAATGTCACCATGGTTGTTTAATATATTTATAGATGGGGTTGTAAAGGAAGTAAATCCAAGGGTGTTCGGGAGAGGGGTGGGATTAAATTTTGGGGAATCAAATTCAAAATGGGAATTGACAGTTACTTTTTGCTGACGATACTGTGCTTATGGGAGATTCTAAAGAAAAATTGCAAAGGGTAGTGGATGAGTTTGGGAATGTGTGTAAAGGTAGAAAGTTGAAAGTGAACATAGAAAAGAGTAAGGTGATGAGGGTGTCAAATGATTTAGATGAAGAAAAATTGGATATCAAATTGGGGAGGAGGAGTATGGAAGAAGTGAATGTTTTCAGATACTTGGGAGTTGACGTGTCGGCGGATGGATTTATGAAGGATGAGGTTAATCATAAAATTGATGAGGGAAAAAAGGTGAGTGGTGCGTTGAGGTATATGTGGAGTCAAAAAACGTTATCTATGGAGGCAAAGAAGGGAATGTATGAAAGTATAGTAGTACCAACACTCTTATATGGGTGTGAAGCTTGGGTGGTAAATGCAGCAGCGAGGAGACGGTTGGAGGCAGTGGAGATGTCCTGTTTAAGGGCAATGTGTGGTGTAAATATGCAGAAAATTCGGAGTGTGGAAATTAGGAAAAGGTGTGGAGTTAATAAAAGTATTAATCAGAGGGCAGAAGAGGGGTTGTTGAGGTGGTTTGGTCATTTAGAGAGAATGGATCAAAGTAGAATGACATGGAAAGCATATAAATCTATAGGGGAAGGAAGGCGGGGTAGGGGTCGTCCTCGAAAGGGATGGAGAGAGGGGGTAAAGGAGGTTTTGTGGGCAAGGGGCTTGGACTTCCAGCAAGAGTGTGTGAGCATGTTAGATAGGAGTGAATGGAGACGAATGGTACTTGGGACCTGACGATCTGTTGGAGTGTGAGCAGGGTAATATTTAGTGAAGGGATTCAGGGAAACCGGTTATGTTCATATAGTCGGACTTGAGTCCTGGAAATGGGAAGTACAATGCCTGCACTTTAAAGGAGGGGTTTGGGATATTGGCAGTTTGGAGGGATAAGTTGTGTATCTTTGTGTATGCTTCTAAACTGTTGTATTCTGAGCACCTATGCAAAAACAGTGATAATGTGCGAGTGTGGTGGAAGTGTTGAATGATGATGAAAGTATTTTCTTTTTGCGGATTTTCTTTCTTTTTTTGGGTCACCCTGCCTCGGTGGGAGACGGCCGACTTGTTGAGAGAAAAAAAAAAAAACATACATACACTTTAAATATTGAGAGTGCCAGTTGTGTCATAGATTAATAGATCAGGTTTTTCAGAGGGAATTGAAAAAAGAGGGGATTGTTTCATATTTCTGTATTGTATCTTTCCATTGTCATCTTATTATGTTTCATTTTTTCCAGATTGATTTTGTAGCACATGACGATATACCATATACAACTGGTAGTGAAACTGATGTTTATGCCCATATTAAGGCTCGAGGAATGTTCGTCTCAACAGAGCGTACAGAGGGTGTGTCTACAAGTGATGTTGTTTCACGCATAGTTAAAGACTATGATGTATATGTCAGAAGAAATTTGGCTCGTGGGTATAGTGCAAAGGATCTTAATGTTTCTTATATCAATGTAAGTGAAAATTATCATAATGTTATTTACTTTATTGGCATATGGAATGAGATGAATTAATCTAAAGTTCAGTCTGTTTTCATAATACAATATAATATAAAAAATATGTTGAGTTGTTAGATGGTGAACATAACTAATACTGAACAACTGGGTAAAGGTTGTTGGGTTGTGTGGCTTGATTTGTAAATTCTTAACATTATGGAGTAATATTGTTAGCATAGCTTCAGTGTTGTCTTGATGTACACTCCACTTATGGATGCCTGTGGACAGCATTAACCCCCGTGACTGTCACAACCCCCAATCCTGAGGTATCTCCTGGTGTCGCAAAATTTAAAAAAAAAATTTTTTTTTCTTATGAAATGATATCTTTTCCTGATTGTAATGACACCAAAAAAACGAAATTTGATGGAAAACTGACGGAATTATGCTCTCGCGAAGTTAGCGACCTCAGCGATATTTACAAATCGGCGATTTCGCCCACTTTGAGCCCTATTTTCGGCTAATTCCATTGTTCCAGTTGACCAAACTCATAGCTATTTCTTTAGAACTCCGTTTTTTCTATCGATTGAGTACAAGAAACTGCCCATTTACCGATTTCAACTACCCAATAACGTGTGGTCAGAAATTTGCAATTTGGCCAATTTCACGAAAATTAAAAAATATGACAATTTCAAAATAAGGCCCAGAATGAACAATGCAGACATTCCTGGTTCTAAAATAACATTTTCTTTTTGAATTTTTATTCAAACAAAAAATAGAAGATTTACTATTATGCAGACTACTGCAATACTGTAATAATTGTACAAATAACATCAACCCATTCATGACTGCATATTAGAATGGCTAGTTGGACATTTATTGTGTAATGACATTTGTTTACTTTTGAACATCGGCAAAAATCAAACATTTCGCCTACTTTGAGCTCCATTTCCAGGTTTTTTTTTATAGTAAAATCAATCAAAATCTCCTCTATTTCTATAATATGTTTTCAATTCTATCAAATGAGACCAAAAAAACGAGAGTACAACCATAAATACTATACGAAAATAGACCACAAAGTCGCCATTTTAATTAAAATGGCGACTCATTATGCTCTGCATGCTCCAGGATTTTTTTTATATGGTGCACGCTGACCACACAGACCCATTCTCTCACATGTGGCCTACTAGTTTTCTCCTGCTTGATTTGAAGCCGCTAGAATTTATGAGTATACAGTGGACCCTCGACTAACGATATTAATTGGTACCCGAGAACAAATATCGTTAGTAGAATTTTTTTAGCGTTAGCCAAGGCAAAATGTTAGCGTTAACATGTATCGTTAGTCAGATTTAACATTAGACGATGCCATCGTTGGTCCACTGTATATACGTCAAACACGGTACCTCGTAAGACGTATATATACGGCCGCGACAGTCAAAGGGTCAACAGTAATTTAGCTCAGGAAAGAAATACTCATTTGCTAATTCACTAAACTGAGCAGAGCATCTTGAAGGCATGTTCCACTATCTAGTATCACTAATTTTTTTTTTTTTTAACAAATTGGCCGTTTCCCACCGAGGCTGTACTCAAAGCAATCCTTCATTGCATGAATATGTCACTAGATTTTTGTTTGAACTGCACGACTGTCTCCTGCCAAAGTAGATCCGATGACCTAAAGATGAACACACATTCACCATCATTCATTCAACTGCTGTCTTTCTAAAAGTGTGCTAACTTTATAATTAGGTTACCCTCCACCTGCAGCATCCCTACCCCTTCCTTAGAGTGCAGTACTGCCCTTTCCACTTCCAAGACTCAAGCCCAGCCTACCAGTTTTCCTGAGTTCCTTTAAGAAAGTTACCTTGCCCACACTCGCTAGTTCATCCACTAAAAATCAATTGTCTCCATTCACTCCAAACATGCTTGTGCAATCCTGCTGGATGTGCTACCTCCAAAAACTTGTATGAATAAAAAATAATTCATTAGTGTAACAGTAACTTGGTAAATAGCAACTGAGTGCAGGAGACTTCAAATGGCACTAGATTGCTCACTACCATTTGGGTCTAGCATATTTCACACATCACTGGCTTATTGAAAAGGCCTTTCACCTTTTCCCTTCCCAACTCATACCTCTCCGTACAAATGTACAGGGTTCCTTTTGGACCATTTCATACTACAGTGACCCTGTGTTTATCATAGGGTCAACATTAACGTGTTAACTATGGCACCCAAGAGGATTAATTGTTATATGAATCAAGAGCCTTTCACCAGTAAATTCTTTTTTTTTTTTTTTTCCCAACAAGTCGGCCGTCTCCCACCTAGGCAGAGTGATCCAAAAAGAAAAAATATCCCCAAAATGAAAATACTTTCATCATCATTCAACACTTTCACCACACTCATTCATAATCACTGTTTTTGCAGAGGTGTCTAGATACAACAATTTAGAAGCATATACAAATGTATAAAGATACAGTATAAAACATGACCTGAATAATATAATAAACTACCTACAGAATATAATATCAGGGCCCCAATTATATATATATATATATATATATATTTTTTTTTTTTTTTTTTTTTTAAACAATTCGGTCGTCTCCCACTGAGGCAGGGTGACCCAAAAAAGAAAGAAAATCCCCAAAAAGAATATATATATATATATTTTTTTTTTTTTTCAACAAGTCGGCCGTCTCCCACCGAGGCAGGGTGACCCAAAAAAGAAAGAAAATCCCCAAAAAGAAAATACTTTCATCATCATTCAACACTTTCACCACACTCACACATTATCACTGCTTTTGCAGAGGTGCCCAGAATACAACAGTTTAGAAGCATATATGTATAAAGATACACAACATATCCCTCCAAACTGCCAATATCCCAAACCACTCCTTTAAAGTGCAGGCATTGTACTTCCCATTTCCAGGACTCAAGTCCGACTATATGAAAATAACCGGTTTCCCTGAATCCCTTCACTAAATATTACCCTGCTCACACTCCAACAGATCGTCAGGTCCCAAGTACCATTCGTCTCCATTCACTCCTATCTAACACGCTCACGCACGCTTGCTGGAAGTCCAAGCCCCTTACCCACAAAACCTCCTTTACCCCCTCTCTCCAACCCTTTCGAGGACGACCCCTACCCCTCCTTCCTTCCCCTATAGATTTATATGCTTTCCATGTCATTCTACTTTGATCCATTCTCTCTAAATGACCAAACCACCTCAACAACCCCTCTTCTGCCCTCTGACTAATACTTTTATTAACTCCACACCTTCTCCTACTTTCCACACTCCGAATTTTCTGCATAATATTTACACCACACATTGCCCTTAAACAGGACATCTCCACTGCCTCCAACCGTCTCCTCGCTGCTGCATTTACCACCCAAGCTTCACACCCATATAAGAGTGTTGGTACTACTATACTTTCATACATTCCCTTCTTTGCCTCCATAGATAACGTTTTTTGACTCCACATATACCTCAACGCACCACTCACCTTTTTTCCCTCATCAATTCTACGATTAACCTCATCCTTCATAAATCCATCCGCCGACACGTCAACTCCCAAGTATCTGAAAACATTCACTTCTTCCATACTCCTCCCCAATTTGATATCCAATTTTTCTTTATCTAAATCATTTGACACCCTCATCACCTTACTCTTTTCTATGTTCACTTTCAACTTTCTACCTTTACACACATTCCCAAACTCATCCACTAACCTTTGCAATTTTTCTTTAGAATCTCCCATAAGCACAGTATCATCAGCAAAAAGTAACTGTGTCAATTCCCATTTTGAATTTGATTCCCCATAATTTAATCCCACCCCTCTCCCAAACACCCTAGCATTTACTTCCTTTACAACCCCATCTATAAATATATTAAACAACCATGGTGACATTACACATCCCTGTCTAAGACCTACTTTTACCGGGAAGTAGTCTCCCTCTCTTCTACACACCCTAACCTGAGCCTCACTATCCTCATAAAAACTCTTTACAGCATTTAATAACTTACCACCTATTCCATATACTTGCAACATCTGCCACACTGCTCCTCTATCCACTCTATCATATGCCTTTTCTAAATCCATAAATGCAATAAAAACTTCCCTACCTTTATCTAAATACTGTTCACATATATGCTTCAATGTAAACACTTGATCTACACATCCCCTACCCACTCTGAAACCTCCTTGCTCATCCGCAATCCTACATTCTGTCTTACCTCTAATTCTTTCAATTATAACCCTACCGTACACTTTTCCTGGTATACTCAGTAAACTTATTCCTCTATAATTTTTACAGTCTCTTTTGTCCCCTTTCCCTTTATATAAAGGGACTATACATGCTCTCTGCCAATCCCTAGGTACCTTCCTCTCTTTCATACATTTATTAAACAAAAGTACCAACCACTCCAACACTATATTTCCCCCTGCTTTTAACATTTCTGTCATGATCCCATCAGTTCCAGCTGCTTTACCCCCTTTCATTCTACGTAATGCCTCACGCACCTCCCCCACACTTACAATCTGCTCTTCTTCACTCCTAAAAGATGGTATACCTCCCTGACCAGTGCATGAAATTACTGCCTCTCTTTCTTCCTTAACATTTAAAAGTTCCTCAAAATATTCTCGCCATCTACCTAATACCTCCATCTCCCCATCTACTAACTCCCCTACTCTGACAAATCCATACTTTCCCTAGGGTTTCTTAACTTGTTTAACTCACTCCAAATTTTTTTCTTATTTTCATTAAAATTTCTTGACAGTGCCTCTCCCACTCTATCATCTGCTCTCCTTTTGCACTCTCTCACCACTCTCTTTACCTTTCTTTTACTCTCCATATACTCTGCTCTTCTTATAACCTCTCATAAGCTACCTTTTTCTCTTTTATCACACCCTTTACTTCATCATTCCACCAATCACTCCTCTTTCCTCCTGCCCCCACCCTCCTATAACCACAAACGTCTGCCCCACATTCTAATACTGGAGGGATGTGTGATAGTATTCATTTAAAGATGGTATATAATATATATATATATATATATATATGTGTATATATATATATATATACGTGTATATATATATATATATATACGTGTATATATATATATATACGTGTATATATATATATATATATGTGTAAATGCAGCAGCGAGGAGACGGTTGGAGGCAGTGGAGATGTCCTGTTTAAGGGCAATGTGTGGTGTAAATATTATGCAGAAAATTCGGAGTGTGGAAATTAGGAGAAGGTGTGGAGTTAATAAAAGTATTAGTCAGAGGGCAGAGGAGGGGTTGTTGAGGTGGTTTGGTCATTTAGAGAGAATGGATCAAAGTAGAATGACATGGAAAGCATATAAATCTATAGGGGAAGGAAGGCGGGGTAGGGGTCGTCCTCGAAAGGGTTGGAGAGAGGTTTTGTGGGTAAGGGGCTTGGACTTCCAGCAAGCGTGCGTGAGCGTGTTAGATAGGAGTGAATGGAGACGAATGGTACTTGGGACCTGACGATCTGTTGGAGTGTGAGCAGGGTAATATTTAGTGAAGGGATTCAGGGAAACCAGTTATTTTCATATAGTCGGACTTGAGTCCTGGAAATGGGAAGTACAATGCCTGCACTTTAAAGGAGGGGTTTGGGATATTGGCAGTTTGGAGGGATATGTTGTGTATCTTTATATGTGTATGCTTCTAGACTGTTGTATTCTGAGCACCTCTGCAAAAACAGTGATAATGTGCGAGTGTGGTGAAAGTGTTGAATGATGATGAAAGTATTTTCTTTTTGGGGATTTTCTTTCTTTTTTGGGTCACCCTGCCTCGGTGGGAGACGGCCGACTTGTTAAAAAAAAAAAAAAAAAAAAAATATATATATATATATATTTTATTTTTATTATTTATTATCACACCGGCCGATTCCCACCAAGGCAGGGTGGCCCGAAAAAGAAAAACTTTCACCATCATTCACTCCATCACTGTCTTGCCAGAAGGGTGCTTTACACTACAGTTTTTAAACTGCAACATTAACACCCCTCCTTCAGAGTGCAGGCACTGTACTTCCCATCTCCAGGACTCAAGTCCGGCTTGCCGGTTTCCCTGAATCCCTTCATAAATGTTACTTTGCTCACACTCCAACAGCACGTCAAGTATTAAAAACCATTTGTCTCCATTCACTCCTATCAAACACGCTCACGCATGCCTGCTGGAAGTCCAAGCCCCTCGCACATAAAACCTCCTTTACCCCCTCCCTCCAACCCTTCCTAGGCCGACCCCTACCCCGCCTTCCTTCCACTACAGACTGATACACTCTTGAAGTCATTCTGTTTCGCTCCATTCTCTCTACATGTCCGAACCACCTCAACAACCCTTCCTCAGCCCTCTGGACAACAGTTTTGGTAATCCCGCACCTCCTCCTAACTTCCAAACTACGAATTCTCTGCATTATATTCACACCACACATTGCCCTCAGACATGACATCTCCACTGCCTCCAGCCTTCTCCTCGCTGCAACATTCATCACCCACGCTTCACACCCATATAAGAGCGTTGGTAAAACTATACTCTCATACATTCCCCTCTTTGCCTCCAAGGACAAAGTTCTTTGTCTCCACAGACTCCTAAGTGCACCACTCACTCTTTTTCCCTCATCAATTCTATGATTCACCTCATCTTTCATAGACCCATCCGCTGACACGTCCACTCCCAAATATCTGAATACGTTCACCTCCTCCATACTCTCTCCCTCCAATCTGATATTCAATCTTTCATCACCTAATCTTTTTGTTATCCTCATAACCTTACTCTTTCCTGTATTCACCTTTAATTTTCTTCTTTTGCACACCCTACCAAATTCATCCACCAATCTCTGCAACTTCTCTTCAGAATCTCCCAAGAGCACAGTGTCATCAGCAAAGAGCAGCTGTGACAACTCCCACTTTGTGTGTGATTCTTTATCTTTTAACTCCACGCCTCTTGCCAAGACCCTCGCATTTACTTCTCTTACAACCCCATCTATAAATATATTAAACAACCACGGTGACATCACACATCCTTGTCTAAGGCCTACTTTTACTGGGAAAAAATTTCCCTCTTTCCTACATACTCTAACTTGAGCCTCACTATCCTCGTAAAAACTCTTCACTGCTTTCAGTAACCTACCTCCTACACCATACACTTTCAACATCTGCCACATTGCCCCCCTATCCACCCTGTCATACGCCTTTTCCAAATCCATAAATGCCACAAAGACCTCTTTAGCCTTATCTAAATACTGTTCACTTATATGTTTCACTGTAAACACCTGGTCCACACACCCCCTACCTTTCCTAAAGCCTCCTTGTTCATCTGCTATCCTATTCTCCGTCTTACTCTTAATTCTTTCAATTATAACTCTACCATACACTTTACCAGGTACATATATAATTATATATATATAATTATATATTTTTTTTTTTTTTTTAATATATATATATACCATCTTTAAATGAATACTATTACACATCCCTCCAGACTGCCAATATCCCAAACCCCTCCTTTGAAGTGCAGGCATTGTACATCCCATTTCCAGAACTCAAGTCCGGCTATATAAAAATAACTGGTTTCCCCGAATCCCTTCACTAAATACTACCCTAGTCACACTCCAACAGCTCGTCAGGTCCCAAAAACCATTTGTCTCCATTCACTCCTATCTAACACGTTCATGTACGCTTGCTGAAAGTCCAAGCCCCTCACCCACAAAACCACCTCTACAACCCCCCCCACCTAACCTGATTTATCCCATATTATTATTATTATTATAATCAAGGGGGAAGCGCTAAACCCGGAGGATTATACAGCGCCTGGGGGGGGATGTGGAAGGCATTCAGGTTTAATTCGGGGAACTGGAGCACAGATTTATCCCATAGAGAAGAAACAGAAGTTTGTATTGGTGACATATTTGTGACATATTGGTGAGGTTTTGTGTGCGAGGGGCTGGGACTTCCAGCAGGTGTGCGTGAGCGTGTTTGATAGGAGTGAATGGAGACGAATGGTTTTTAATACTTGACGTGCTGTTGGAGTGTGAGCAAAGTAACATTTATGAAGGGGTTCAGGGAAACCGGCAGGCCGGACTTGAGTCCTGGAGATGGGAAGTACAGTGCCTGCACTCTGAAGGAGGGGTGTTAATGTTGCAGTTTAAAAACTGTAGTGTAGAGCACCCTTCTGGCAAGACAGTGATGGAGTGAATGATGGTGAAAGTTTTTCTTTTTCGGGCCACCCTGCCTTGGTGGGAATCGGCCAGTGTGTTAAAAAAAAAAAGAAAAAAAAATTGTGGTTTGTGTTATTGCAGTATATAGCTTATCATTTTATGCATAAAAAGTGTACAAGAATATTTTCCTTCCAGGAAAAGAAATACAGGCTCCAGAATAAGTTAGATGACCTTAAAAAGAAAGGGAAAGAAATGATTGAAGATATAGAAGGCAAACGTACTGATCTTATTTCTAAGTGGGAAGAGAAAAGTCGGGAGTTTATTGACACTTTCCTCATGCTGTTTGGTCGTGATGGACGTCTGACTCAGTACCTGACAGAAAAGAAAGACTCTGTCATGAGTGCTTTGTCTCCTCCATCAAGTCCCAAAGCTATTAGTCATTCATCAGAGGAGTGTAACAGGTAAGTGTTTTTGTTTACCTGTATCAAAATGCATTACTTATTTACAATTAAGTACTGTATAATAAATGTAGTCATTAAGAAAGAATGAAGATTATGAATTTACATAATTGAATTCCTTAAACAAATTAAGTATAATAATATACAGTATTATGATTGATGCATGATATATAGGGCAGAAGAAGACAGTGATGATTTTTTTTATCATTAACCCAGAGATTTAGTTGCTGAAGACTACCCAGTAAATTTAGCCATGTCATCAGATTGTGTAGTTTATTTCCACTGGGATACTTTAACCCTTTTACTGTACAGAATCTGGAAATTAAAATTCCTATCAGCATAGCATATTAAATGATGAGCACTAGGTTTTGCAGTTGATTGAGGCTAAATTATTATTGTTTTTTCAATGTTTAATACTATGTACACTAGTTTCTTATGATATTAGATGTGTTCAAGGATTTTAATATTCAAAATATGGGTAAATGTTTAGCAGCTCATTATAGCCTCACATAGAATATAAAATATAAAATTAATGCAGATTTTCATTTCTTTTTGTCTTCTAACATTATGTACTGTGTACAAGGCCTGGTCATGGACCGAGCCACAAGGGGCGTTGATCCCCGATTATTATTATTATAATCAAAGGGGAAGCACTAAACCCGGAGGATTATACAGCGCCTGGGGGGGGGGGATGTGGAAGGCATTCAGGCTTAATTCGGGGAACTGGAGCACAGATCCAATTCCCTAAATCAAGAGCCCCTCACCAACATCAAGGAACCTTCCTTGGGGGGTTTGATCCCCGAAACCCTCTCCAGGTATACTTGTCTTCCCCCCCTCTCCCCCATCAAACTGACCATGTCCCACCGAAGCAGGGCGACCTAAAAAGAAAAACGAAAAGTTCTCTTTTTAACTTTAGTAATGTATACAGGAGGAGTTACTAGCCCCTTGCTCCCGGCATTTTAGTTGCCTCTTATGACACGCATGGCTTACAGAGAAAGAATTCTGTTCCACTTCCCCAGGTATTACGATTTATTCTCAGTGTGATACCCTTCTAAACATGGAAATAAATCATACTGTTTGACTTTCTTAGGTTAACAATATTATTATTATAACTAAGCACTAAACCCACAAGGGCCTGGTTAACAATGTACAAAGTACAGTGGACCCCCGGTTTACGATCAGCTCCCAATGCGACCAATTATGTAAATGTATTTATGTAAGTGCATTTGTGTGTGTATGTTTAGGGGTCTGAAATAGACTAATCTAATTCACAATATTCCTTATGGGAACAAATTCGGTCAGTACTGGCACCTGAACATACTTCTAGAATGAAATAATATCGTAAACTGGGGGTTCACTGTACTTTGTAATGTGGGTGGATTATTATTATTATTATAATCAAAAAGAAGCGCTAAGCCACAAGGGCTATACAGCATAATGTGGGTGGAAAGACTCAGGATTGAGCAGTGTGAATATTCAACTATCCTGTCTGTATACATTCCCAGGTCATATTTATTTGGAGCTGAAATATTACAGTAGCTATTATCTTGGGAATTCTCATTGATTCTTTTTAGTTCCAAGCATTTAATCGAAATTTTTGTGTCATGTCATATCAGAGCTGAAATAACTTTTATATATTCTGGAGAATCTTTCCATGGATGATTGGATCTAACTGATTTGTTGCTTGGATATAATTTTACTTATCCAGCATTATCATCACTGAAAATTATTTACTTATTTTCCTTTTCATTTTCCATAAATCATTTGTACTTCATTATATGTATATTTATAGCATCATAGAATTGATGAGGGGGAAAAAGGCAAGCAGTGCACTTAGGAGTCTGGAGACAAAGAACTTTGTCCTTGAAAGCAAAGAGGGGAACGTATGAGAGTATAGTTTTACCAATGCTCTTATATGTGTGTGAAGCACGGGTGATGAATGTTGCAGCAAGGAGAAGGCTGGAGGCAGTGGAGATGTCATGTCTGAGGGCAATGTGTGGTATGAATATAATGCAGACAATTCATAGTTTGGAAGTTAAGAGGAGGTGTGGGATTGCCAAAACTGTTGTCCAGAGGGCTTAGGAAGGGTTGTTGAGGTGGTTCGGACATGTAGAGAGAATGAAGCGAAACAGAATGACTTCGAGAGTGTATAAATCTGTAGTGGAGGGGTCAGCCTAGGAAAGGTTGGAGGGAGGGGGTAAAGGAGGTTTTTTGTGCAAGGGGCTTGGACTTCCAGCAAGCATGTGTGAGCGTATTTGATAGGAGTGAATGGAGACAAATGGTTTTTAATACTTGACGTGCTGTTGGAGTGCGAGCAAAGTAACATTTATGAAGGGATTCAGGGAAACTGACAGGCCAGACTTGAGTCCTGGAGATGGGAAGTACAGTGTCTGCACTCTGAAGGAGGGGTGTTAATGTTGCAGTTTTATAAACTGTAGTGTAAAGCACCTCTCTGGCAAGACAGTGGAGTGAATGATGATGAAAGTTTTCTTTTTCGGGCCACCCTGCCTTGGTGGGAATCAACCGATGTGTTAATAAAAAATTATTGCAAGTATGTTAAAATTTCCTGTGTACTTGAAATGGTAAAATGGAATGTAACATGTTCAACTAAGGTAAATTTAAGTAGTATAATAATAACTTTTAAATCAATCTTTTTCAGTCCTCCTGCAAAAACTTCCAAATTTGATTTTTCAAGTCGACCTGGTGCATCACTAGTTGACGATGACTACTCAGACGATGACTTAGAGCCAGGGGGTATGTGAAGAATGCCGATGCATTATTTTATACACTCCATTTAATGTTATAGGATAAAATTTATTCTTAAACATGATATAGTTGCATGATGACATTTGACTATCGGTATCCTGAAAGATTTTAGCAAACTTGATTCATATTGCTTGAGTTGTGACCAAACTTCCTGATTATTAGCAACCAAAGAGATAACATATTAGGTCAAAGCACTTTTTTTTTTTTTTACATTGTCGTATTCCTCACTTGAAAGTGTTTTGGTCTGCATTATTTATTTATTGATTTTTTAAAACGTATAATAATGTATTGTTTTAATATTACACTTATTTGTTCGCAAGAACTGCTCATTATAGCAAATGTTTTATTTAACAGCAAGATGTGGTAATAGTCTTTGCTAATAGTTGTACAACAAAGTTCACAAGATATTCAGATTGTTGATGTAAATATAAATATTATTTATACATTTTCTTATTTGTGTTCATATATATTTTTTCCTTTTATTGTACAGTTAAAACAGCTTTTCATTTTCTTGTGTTGATCTGTAGATCAACATTGTTATACTCTCAAAGATGGCTTTAATGATTATTATAAACAATATTAATACCCATTTATACCTGAAGAATTGGACTTGTTGAATACTGAAGTACTTATCAAGAGACTGTTAAAAGATTTTTGCACGCACACACACACACACACACACACACACAGACAGATAATGCAAAGAGGTGAAGAACACACATGCACTTTTTGTACACTTGTGAATAATACAGTTTAGTGTATATATCTGTCACATAAAATATTTGTTTCTTTTCTCATTGTGTATTAGGATTAATTAGTTCGTTCATGAAATATATATAAAAGTGCATTATTATTTTGAAATATGTCTAAATTATTAGTTTCGTTGGTTTAGGAAGTAGAATACAGAACTGCATTGAAATATGGAGTTCTGAGAGAGTATTGCCATCTCTGCTTATTATGGAATAAGAATTTTTGAAGGCTGTATAAAGGTAAATAATGCAATACTTAAGACAGATTAGAAAGACTATATTTTTCAAGCTGCACCAAGTCTTTTGTAAAAGTTTCTCTGTGACGTGCAACTCGGATTCATGTTGTAGTTCATCCACGGCTGATGTTTAAGTAATAAAGGATGTTTTAAATGCAGGATCCCATTTTTTTCCATTTTGAAATTTATAATTATTTTATTTTCTTAGTGTGTGTATCATATAGTTTATGTGAATTGATCCTGCATTAATAGCACTGTGTACATCTCCACTTTCAGATAGTGACTCGCATTAAGTATTTGATAACTGCTAAATATTTTTTATATCTTTTGGCATTGACGTTAGTAAAACAATCACCTCCAGCTTTTACTTAAACTGTAATAAATACAAATAAGGACACTGCAAAAGACTGAACTGGGGGAGATTTATTGCCAGTAATCACATCATTGTTACCTGTAGTATTAGCAGATTTAATAGGAAATAAGCATTAATTAATTATTATTATTATTATAATCAAAAAGAAGCGCTAAGCCACAAGGGCTATACAGCGCATTAATTAATGGTATAGGAAATATAGACAGTAAAGAAAGTGAAGACTAGATTTAAAACATACGGATAGATATGTTGTGTATCTTTATGTGTGTATGCTTCTAGACTGTTGTATTCTGAGCACCTCTGCAAAAACAGTGATAATGTGCGAGTGTGGTGAAAGTGTTGAATGATGATGAAAGTATTTTCTTTTTGGGGATTTTCTTTCTTTTTTTGGGTCACCTTGCCTCGGTGGGAGACGGCCGACTTGTTGGAAAAAAAAAAAAAAAAAAAAAAAAAAAAAAAAGATATACCTTACCTTAATTTGGAAAAAAAAAGTGTATAAGAATACAGCAAAACAAGTCTGTACAAGTAATTTAGCTTGGGCGAGGGTCAAGGAAAGAGTCGGTCAGTTTCCTGCAAGGAAAGAAAGAATTAAGATATAGAATAATGGTCTTGAAATTAACAGAAAATTAATAAGACATGCTGGATACATTTGTGGTCAGGTCAGAGGAAATTGCATGTAAAAAAAATGTTCCAATATGTATATACAGTGGACCCCCGGTTAACGATTTTAATCCGTGCAAGAGGGGTAATTGTTATGCGAAATAATCGTTATGTGAATGAATTTTCCCCATAAGAAATAATGGAAATAAAATTAATCCGTGCAAGACACCCAAAAGTATGAAAAAAAATTTTTTTTACCACATGAAATAT
Organism: Cherax quadricarinatus; assembly: GCF_038502225.1. NCBI lineage: Eukaryota > Metazoa > Arthropoda > Malacostraca > Decapoda > Parastacidae > Cherax > Cherax quadricarinatus. The sequence goes on along the minus strand of NC_091298.1, from coordinate 2,137,122 downwards.
TAATTTTAATACACACAAACTGAAAAAGGCATGCACACTTACATGACACTTACTTTTATTGAAGATCTGGTGATGATTGATGGGATGGGAGGAGGGGAGAGCATTATCTTCTTACTGTTTAGAAGGGGAATCCCCTTCCATTAGGACTTGAGGTAGCAAGTCCTTTTCTGGGGTTACTTCCCTTCTTCTTTTAATGCCACTAGGGCCAGCTTCAGAGTCACTGGACTTCTTTCGCACAAGATATCTGTCCATAGTGGCCTGTACCTCTCGTTCCTTTATCACTTCCCTAAAGTGTTTCACAACATTGTCAGTGTACAGGTTGCCAACACGGCTTGCAATAGCTGTGTGAGGGTGATTTTCATCCATGAAGGTTTGCACTTCAAGCCACTTTGCACAGATTTCCTTTATCTTTGTAGTAGGCAACTTCTTCAATTTCTCTCTCCCCTCCTCTGAACCAGTTTCCCCAGGTCTGGCCTCTTGCTCTTGAAGTTGATCTATCAGCTCATCAGTGGTTAGTTCTTCATTGTCCTCCTCCACCAACTCTTCCACATCCTCCCCACTAACCTCCAACCCCAAGGACTTTCCCAATGCCACAATGGATTCCTCAACTGGCATAATCCTCTCAGGGTTAGCCTCAAACCCTTCAAAATCCCTTTTGTCTACACATTCTGGCCACAGTTTCTTCCAAGCAGAGTTCAAGGTCCTCTTAGTCACTTCCTCCCAAGCCTTACCTATAAGGTTTACACAATTGAGGATATTAAAGTGATCTCTCCAAAACTCTCTTAGAGTCAGTTGAGTTTCTGAGGTCATTACAAAGCACCTTTCAAACAGAGCTTTTGTGTACAGTTTCTTGAAGTTGGAAATAACCTGCTGGTCCATGGGCTGCAGGAGAGGAGTGGTATTAGGAGGCAAAAACTTCACCTTAATGAAGCTCATGTCCCCATAAAGTCGCTCTGCCACGTCTGTAGGATGACCAGGGGCATTGTCTAACACCAGGAGGCACTTAAGTTCTAATTTCTTTTCAGTTAGGTAATCTTTCACATTGGGGGCAAATGCATGGTGTAACCAGTTATAGAAAAATTCCCTAGTGACCCATGCCTTACTGTTTGCCCTCCACAGCACACACAAATTATCCTTGAGGACATTCTTTTGCCTGAATGCTCTGGGAGTTTCAGAGTGATACACTAATAAAGGCTTCACTTTGCAATCACCAGTAGCATTGGCACACATGAGAAGAGTAAGCCTGTCTTTCATAGGCTTATGTCCTGGGAGTGCCTTTTCCTCCTGAGTAATGTAGGTCCTGCTTGGCATTTTCTTCCAGAACAGGCCTGTTTCATCACAATTAAACACTTGTTCAGGTTTCAGTCCTTCAGTTTCTATGTACTCCTTGAATTCCTGCACATATTTTTCAGCCGCTTTGTGGTCCGAACTGGCAGCCTCACCATGCCTTATCACACTATGGATGCCACTACGCTTCTTAAATCTCTCAAACCAACCTTTGCTGGCCTTAAATTCACTCACATCATCACTAGTTGCAGGCATTTTTTTAATTAAATCCTCATGCAACTTCCTAGCCTTTTCACATATGATCGCTTGAGAGACGCTATCTCCTGCTAGCTGTTTTTCATTTATCCACACCAATAAGAGTCTCTCAACATCTTCCATCACTTGCGATCTTTGTTTCGAAAACACAGTTAAACCTTTGGCAAGAACAGCTTCCTTGATTGTCTTTTTGGTGCCCACAATAGTAGCGATGGTTGATTGGGGTTTCTTGTACAACTTGACTAGGTCGGCGATACGCACTCCACTTTCATACTTATCAATGATCTCTTTCTTCATTTCAATGGGAATTCTTACCCTTATTGGTGTACGGTTGGCACTAGAAGCTTTCTTGGGGCCCATGGTCACTTATTTTCCAGAAACAGCACCGAAAACACTGTAATAATACGAAATATTCCGAGTGTATGCTTGGATGTTACCGCGGAGGCTGGCTGGTAAACAATGGCACGGGCGGCACATGTGAGGCTGGCTGAGGGCGCACATTGGACGCGTCTCGGACGAAAATCGGTGAGCGGGTTTTTAATCGGTATGCGCGGCAAAAATTTTGCGATTAAAGTAAGCGGTATGCGAAATAATCGCTATGTGATGCCATCGTTATGCGGGGGTCCACTGTATATAAACAAGCAAAGAATAATGAATTCTTGACACAAATTGTAAAAAGAGTCTAAAAAGCTATATCGCAATGCAAATTGAATTTAGTTACATTTATAGGAAAAAGTATTAATTACCCAGTAATCATTTATATGTAGGCCTGAGTGTGGGAATTGATAAAGAAAGGATGTGAAGCCTTTACAGGTGCATTGCATAAAAAAGCTTTTTAAAAACAAATTTTTGGTGCTTCACAAATTTAGTCTGGTATGGACTAAACTAAAAACTTGCTGGTAAATCTCTCTTCAAACTACCTACACATTTTATTTAATCTCTGGTTGCAATATGGCTGCTGCTCCTTCAGTGACCAGTCACAAAGCAGTATTCAGTGGGATTATTATTATTATCAAAAAAGAAGTGAACATAAGAAAGGAGGAACACTGCAGGAGACCTAGGCCCATACTAGGCAGGTCCTTTACAATTCATCCCACTAACAAAACATTTGCCCAACCCAATTTTCAATGCCACCCACGAAATAAGCTCTGATGTGAAAGTCCCACTCAAATCCAACCCCTCCCACTCATGTACTTATCCAACCTAGATTTGAAACTACCCAAAGTCCCAGCCTCAATAACCCAACTAGGTAGACTGTTCCACTCATCCACTACCCTATTTCCAATTATTATTATAATCAAAAAGAAGCGCTAAGCCACAAGGGCTATACAGCACCCTATTTCCAAACCAATACTTTCCTATGTCCTTTCTAAATCTAAACTTATCTAATTTAAATCCATTACTGCGGGTTCTCTCTTGGAGAGACATCCTCAAGACCTTATTAATATCACCTTTAATAATACCTATCTTCCACTTATACACTTCGATCAGGTCTCCCCTCATTCTTCGTCTAACAAGTGAATGTAACTTAAGAGTCTTCAATCTTTCTTCATAAGGAAGATTTCTAATGCTATGTATTAATTTAGTCATCCTACGCTGAATGTTTTCTAACGAATTTATGTCCATTTTGTAATACGGAGACCAGAACTGAGCTGCATAATCTAGGTGAGGCCTTACTAATGATGTATAAGGCTGCAGTATGACCTCTGGACTTCTGTTGCTTACACTTCTTGATATAAATCCCAATAATCTATTTGCCTTATTACGTACGCTTAGGCATTGCTGTCTTGGTTTAAGGTTGCTGCTCACCATAACCCCCAAGTCCTTTTTGCAATCTGTATGGCTAAGTTCTACATCATTTAACTTATAAGTACTAGGGTTATGGGCACTCCCAAGCTTCAGAACCTTGCATTTATCTACATTGAACTGCATCTGCCACTTTTCTGACCAAGAATAGAGTTTGTTTAAATACTCCTGAAGTTCCATAACATCTACGTTTGAATCAATTATCCTACCTATCTTTGTGTCATCGGCGAATTTGCTCATATCACTAGTAATTCCCTCATCAAGATCATTGATATATATTATAAACAACGGGCCCAAGACTGATCCCTGTGGAACGCCACTTGTTACAGATCCCCACTCGGATTTAACCCCATTTATGGACACTCTCTGCTTCCTGTCAGTGAGCCATGACTCGATCCACGAGAGCACTTTTCCCCCAATGCCATGAGCTGCCACTTTCTTTAACAGTCTATGGTGTGGAACTCTATCAAAAGCCTTACTAAAATCTAAGTAAATAATATCAAATTCTTTATTGTGGTCAACAGCCTCAAAAGCTTTACTGAAGAAAGTTAATACAGTGGACCCCCGGTTAACGATTTTAATCCGTGCAAGAGGGCTCATCGTTATGCGAAATAATCGTTATGCGAATGAATTTTCCCCATAAGAAATAATGGAAATCAAATTAATCCGTGCAAGATGCCCAAAAGTATGAAAAAAATTTTTTTTTACCACATGAAATGTTAATTTTAATACACACAAACTGAAAAAGGCATGCACAATTAAATGACACTTACTTTTATTGAAGATCTGGTGATGATTGATGGGATGGGAGGAGGGGAGAGCATTATCTTCTTACTGTTTAGAAGGGGAATCCCCTTCCATTACGACTTGAGGTAGCAAGTCCTTTTCCGGGGTTACTTCCCTTCTTCTTTTAATGCCACTAGGACCAGCTTGAGAGTCACTGGACCTCTGTCGCACAACAAATCTGTCCATAGAGCTCTGTACCTCCCGTTCCTTTACGATTTGTCTAAAATGGGCCACAACATTGTCATTGAAATAGTCACCAGCACGGCTTGCAACAGCTGTGTCAGGGTGATTTTCATCTATAAAGGTTTGCAGTTCAACCCACTGTGCACACATTTCCTTAATCTTTGAAGTAGGCACAATGGATTCCACAACTGGCATAGGCTTCTCAGGGTTAGCCCCAAACCCTTCAAAATCTTTCTTAATTTCCATACTAATTCTCACCCTTTTTACCACAGGGTTGGCACTAGAAGCTTTCTTGGGGCCCATGGTCACTTATTTTCCAGAAACAGCACCGAAAACACTGTAATAATACGAAATATTCCGAGTGTATGCTTGGATGTTACCGCGGAGGCTGGCTGGTAAACAATGGGACGGCCGGCACATGTGAGGCTGGCTGAGGGCACATTGGACGCGTCTCGGACGAAAATCGGTAAGCGGGTTTTTAATCGGTATGCGCGGCAAAAATTTTGCGATAAAAGTAATCGGTATGCGGAAAAATCGCTATGTGATGCCATCGTTATGCGGGGGTCCACTGTAAATTAGTTAGACAAGACCGGCCTCTTGTGAATCCATGTTGAGTATCATTAATCAAGCTATGCTTATCGAGATGGCTTCTTATAATCTCAGCTATAACTGACTAGTAATTTGCCTACAATTGAGGTCAGGCTTATTGGGCGGTAATTTGACGGTAACGACTTGTCCCGTTTTAAAAATAGGAGTTACATTAGCCATCTTCCACATATCAGACACTACACCTGTTTGAAGAGATAAATTAAAAATATTAGTTAATGGTTCACAGAGTTCCATTTTGCATTCCTTAAGAACCCTTGAAAAAACCTCATCAGGACCCGGCGACTTATTTTGCTTCAGTCTGTCTATCTGCTTCACAACCATCTCACTAGTGACTGTGATGTTACATATTATTATTATTATTATAATCAAAAAGAAGCGCTAAGCCACAAGGGCTATACAGCGCTGCAGGGTAGGGAAGGAAGCAAGGGAATTGGATGGCAGGAGGGAGGGGGGATGATCAGCAGGTTACAGAAAACAGCGGGGCAGGGGATAGTACGGGGGTAGAGGGTAGCAAGAGATACAAGTAGAAAGGGCTGAAAGTATCAGAATTTGTGAAGTAAGTCAGTCGTTGTCAAAAAGTCAATAAGAGAGTCCGGATGAAAGGTGGGTCCATCAGCGAGAAGGGAAGGTAAAGAGAGAGCAGCGGGGCGAAGACGACGACAGAGGTAAATTCTGCGTGCTCGTTGATAAAGTGGGCAGTCCAACAGAATGTGGCTGACTGATAATGGAGCTTGGCAATTCTCACAGAGAGGAGCAAGACGCCTCTCCATGAGATATCCATGAGTAAGACGAGTATGGCCAATGCGAAGACGGGAGAGAGTAGTCTCCCAACCTCGACACTGGTGATAAGAAGACGGCCAGTAACCTATACTCGGTTTAATAGACTGAAGTTTGTTGCCGAGCATAGTAGACCAACGTTGTTGCCAACGGGTGTGAAGGTGGGAAGATATTACAGCAAAATAGTCCGTACATGGAATACCTCTGTAAGAAACTGGTAGGTCATGTACTGCTGACCGCGCAGCAGTGTCTGCCTGTTCATTGCCCTGTACGTCAACATGACCAGGGACCCAACAAAAAACAATATCTTTATGCTTAGTAAAGATGCGGCGTAGCCAAAGTTGGATACGGAGGACTAAGGGGTGAGGTGTATCAAATTTTTGTATAGCCTGTAAAGCACTAAGGGAGTCTGAGACAACCACAAATGATGACACAGGCATAGATGCAATACGGATAAGTGCTGTAAGGATGGCATATAATTCAGCAGTAAAAATACTAGCTGAAGATAGTAAATGCCCTTGTACGACGCTGTCCGGAAACACTGCTGCGAATCCTACGCCGTCAGAAGACTTAGAGCCATCTGTGTACACAGCAATGGCATGAGAATGAGAGTGAAAGTGGTCAAGAAAAAGAGAGCGGGAAGCGACCGTAGACAGTTGGGCTTTCGAGCAAGGGAGGGAGAAAGAACAGACTCGAACAGCTGGGACCTCCCAGGGGGGTAGGGAAAAGTGAGATGCTACATGTACATAGAAAGGTGGTAGTTGAAGAGAAGACAAGAGCGAATGAAGGCGAAGAGAGAAGGGACGGAGTAAGCAGGGGCGGCGAACAAATAAAGAATGTCTACTAATATCAGTGACCATTCTATAAATGGAAGGATTGCGGAGATCATGAGAGCGTACATAGTAGCGCAGGCAATGGGCATCACGGCGATCGGATAAGGATGGAACGTTCGCTTCTGCATAGAGGCTTTCGACAGGGGAAGAGCGAAAAGCACCAAGGCATAAACGTAATCCTTGGTGATGAATGGGGTTAAGGCTAGAGAGAGTAGCAGGAGATGCCGCTGAATAGATCTGGTCACCATAATCAAGTTTCGATAAAATAAGGGTGGAATGTAGGTGAAGGAGGGTTCGACGATCAGCTCCCCACGAAAGATGAGCAAGGGTTTTAAGAAGGTTCAGCCGGCTGTGACAAGTTGCCTTCAGAGAGGTAATGTGAGGTTTCCAGGATAACCTACGATCAAAGAGGAGGCCCAGAAACTTGACTGTATCACGTTCAGGGATACGTGAGCCATAGAGGTACAAAGGATGATCAGAGATGACAGAGCGTCTAGTGAAAGTGATTTGGTGGGTTTTAGTGCTGGAAAATTTAAACCCATGTGTGGTGGCCCAATTGGAAACACGGTCGACTGCATGCTGGAGAGAAACTGTAAGGAGGTGACAGTCAGCGCCTGCACAGGCAATAGCAAAGTCATCAACATAGAGTGATGACCAAATATTTGATGGAAGACTAGAGGCCAAATCATTAATAGCAAGGAGAAAAAGTGTTGTGCTCAGAACACATCCCTGGGGGACACCTTCAGCTTGGACAAAGTCCGGGGAGAGCACATTATTAACCCGAACACGGAAATGCCTGTCAGTTAAAAAGTTCTTAAGGAAGGATGGTAGATTGCCTCGAAGGCCTAAGGAGTGGGCTTGGGCTAAAATATTATACCTCCAAGTTGTGTCATATGCCTTCTCAAGGTCAAAAAATATGGCAATAACTGAGTGGTTATTCGCAAAGGCATTACGAACATACGTATCCAAGCGCAGTAAGGGGTCTATGGTAGAACGTCCCTTACGAAAGCCATATTGACGAGTGGAGAGACTGTTGTGTGTCTCTAAATACCACACTAAACGTCTATTTACTAGACGTTCCATTACTTTGCAAACTGCACTGGTAAGAGCAATGGGACGATAGTGGGAGGTTTCATGTCCCGTAGTGCCTGGTTTGCGGAAAGGGAGAACAATGGCGGATTTCCACAGCTGTGGAAGAACTCCTTGTGACCAAATAAGATTGTAAAGGTGTAATAGGACTGCAAGGGCTGACTGATGTAAATGTTGTAGCATACGAATATGAATGTCGTCGGGCCCAGCTGCCGATGATCGACAAGCTGAGAGTGTTGCCTCCAGTTCTTGAAGTGTAAAAGGCACATTATACTGTTCTTCTCTGAGAGAAGAAAAGTCCAAGGGTGCTAACTCTCTGGCAGACTTTGAGGAAAGAAATGAGGGGCATAGATGGAGTCCCTGAGAAATACGGACCAGATGATTGCCAATTTCATTGGCAACATCTAGTGGGTTTGCTATATCAACACCGGCAACCCGCAGAACAGGAGCCGGGTCAGGAGAATATTTACCACTCAGTTTTCGTACTTTTTTCCAGACTGCACTCATAGAGGAAGCAGAGGTGATGGTGGAGACATAATCTCGCCAGCAAGTGCGTTTAGCGTCACGGATGACACGGCGAGCGATCGCACGCTTCTGTTTAAAATCAAGGAGTCGCTCTGTGGTTCTATTGTACCGGTACCTGCCCCATGCAGCGCGTTTCAAACGTACTGCACGAGCACAAGCAGGAGACCACCAAGGCACGCATTTCTGAGAATGCCTGCCCGAAGTTTGGGGTATAGAATGAGAAGCTGCGGTGAAAACGGAGGACGAGAAGAGGTGTAAAAGCTCATCGATGGAGGACGAAGAAGGAACCTCTTTAAAAACAGTCAGGTGTGAGTAAAGGTTCCAATTTGCCCGATTAAATTGCCAGCGTGGGGTGCGAAGAGGTGGCGAATATGAAGGGGAAGTAAGAATGATTGGGAAATGATCACTGTCATGTAAGTCCGGGAGAACAGACCAAGTAAAGTCTAATGCGGCGGAGGAAGAGCAAACTGAGAGATCGATGCAAGAGAGAGTATGAGTCCGAGGATCAAAATGGGTGTGAGTACCTGTATTTAAAACATGGAGGGGGTGGGTGGCAAGAAAAGCCTCTAACTGAATTCCACGGGAATCACAGTGAGACCCTCCCCAGAGGAAATGGTGGGCATTAAAATCACCAAGTAACAGAATCGGTGGCGGTAATGACGAAACAAGGAAGGCAAAATCCGGAATAGATAATGCCCGAGAAGGAGAGAGATATAAAGAACAGAGCGTATACCACCTATGTAAGTGGATACGGGCTGCTGTGTAATGCAGCGAAGTATGAACAAATAGCTGATGGTACGGAATATCAGTGCGGAGAAGAAGGGCACTTTCATTAAAGGTCCCATCAGGAAAAGGATCTGAAGAATACAATAAATTATAGCCTGAGATGTGAGAAATAACAGCAGAGTGTAATTTTGGTTCCTGTAAGCAAACACCAACAGGGGCAAACTGGGAGAGTAACATCTGAAGCTCACCCCGATTACCCCTGAGGCCGCGTATATTCCACTGTAAAAAGGCCATGATTGGCAATGATAAAGATACTTGAAATCCGCAGGTAAGGGTTCCTACGGACTAGAAGGGTTAGAAAAGTCCACATGCGGAGGCAGTGGAAAATGTTCAAGCAGCGAAGGAACGGTGCGCTGTGAAGAAAGGAGTTGCGCAGATGGAGCAGAGGAGAGAGGAAGAGCGGAAGGTGGATCAGTGTCCATTGATGGTTTGGTCTCTGCAATATATTCAGAGATTGCTTCAAGTGTTTCGGAATTCAGAGATGTCGTATGGGAGACAATATTGGGAATGGTAGGGGGAGGATGAGTAAAGATTGGAACTGTATTGGACTGTACCAAGGTAGGGGGGGGCGAAAGGGTGGAGGGAACTGGAGAAGCGTGGCAGGGGACAGAAGAGACAGGAACTTGGGAGGTGGCAGAAGAGGAAGAAACTTGGGAGGGAACAGGGGAGGAAGGTACATTACGAGGAGGAGGGTGAACCTCTGCACTTGTAACTGAGCCAGTGAGAGGGGAAGAACTAGGGACAGAGACAGGGAGGGTAAAATGAGGAGGTGGAAGATGGGTAGGAGGTGTTACCGGACCTTTTTTTGACTTTTGAGAAGTAGAGGGACGATTGGGAAGAGGTGTCGTACGAGGTCTCGTCGATACTGAGGCTTTTAAGAGAGAACTCGAAGAAGCGAGATTAGACTGAGGCGTTGAAGTAGGGACGTCTGAGCCGAGGACAGCAAAAGGATTAGATACAGGAGTGATTATGGGAGAGGTAACCACAGAGGTGGGTGTAGAAGATGGGATACCAGAAGTGGGGGGACGTTTTGAAACACGGGAATAAGAAACACGTGGGAGTCTCCCTTGGAGGCGGAGATGAGAAACTGCCATGGCATAAGGGAGACCTTCTGTCTCTTTGAGGTAACGGATTTCCCGCTCGTTTAAATAGACCTGACAACGGCGAGAGTACGAAGGGTGAGCCTCATGACAGTTAAGGCAAGAGGGAGATCGATTGCAAGACGTATTAGAATGGTCATCGGCACCACAGACTGGGCATTCGGCGATAGATCTGCAATATTTCGCTGGATGGCCAAATCGCCAGCAATTTCTACACTGTTGTGGTGTAGGGATCACCTTTCGAACTTGTAACCGATGTCCTGCTATATAAACGGAGGATGGGAGTTCTCGGCTGTCAAAAGTTAAACGAGCCACATTGCTAGGGTATCGTCTCCGCCCACGGGCAGGAAGAACGTAAGTGTCTACCTTGAGGATTGGGAGATCTTGGAGTTCCAGCTGTTCTAGAATGTCGGTGCCACATGTCTGGAAATTTTGTTGAACTATGGTATGGGGCAGAATAACGGTACCACTACAAGAATTGAGGGAATGATGTTTTTCAAGGGTGACAGGAACAGTATCTATATGGGTAAGACGAGAGAGCTCACGAGCCTGGGTAGCATTCTGTACGGTAATGATGCGCGTACCGCTCTTAAGAGCATGAAAAGAAATATCTTTACCAACATGGCGTAGGAGTGCCTTGCCAATACTATGGTCAGAAAGATAGGCAGTAGAGGAAGTTGGTCGTAAAGTGAAGAATTTAGTCCACTGTTCAGTCTGAAACTGAGCGTGGAAAGGTAGTGAAGGACGTGTCGATCGTTTCTGAGAAGAACGAGAAGGTGAAGGTGGAGAAGTATCATCAGCAGGTAATTGTCGTTGACGTTTAGGCGTGGGACCAGAGTTGGTCCGACGTGGAACGGGTCGGCGATTTGAAAATTGCCGCACCGTAGAGGGAGAGGCCGGAAGCATAGTCAGAGGAGAGCGAAGGTCTGATAAATCGAAGGAGTCAGTCGAGGCCTCAGTACCTGAAGCGGGTGAGGAAACAGCACCGGCAATAGGTACAGAGGCATGAGGAATGTCTGAAGAGTGGTCCAAAGACGAGGCGGGGTCAGAACGGGGTGCGGTATCAAGAAGGGGCCCGGGGGTACCAGGTTCATGGACTAGGGCTGCCATGGTTAGGTTACTTCTTTCTTTTTGTTTTTAAGAAAAAAAAAGAAAGAAGAAAAGAAAATAAAAATAAAAAAAAGAAAAAAAAAGGGGGGACCGGGGAGGGATAGTTCCTAGGAGGGATGAAAGGGCCAGAAATCTCCCTCCGCGCCCAAGAGGACTCGACACCGCTAGTAGCGCAGATGCAGCATGGAACCCGTGCCATACCCTACCCTTCATGCCAGTAAACCAGCAATCTGGGATAGCAACCTCACATCTGCCGAGCTACCTCGGTGGACAAAAGAGAGGGCGGCCGGATATCCGCCACAAAGCATACCTCCTTCAGCCACCACCCCCGGAATCCGAAAGGTGGCTTCCAGAGCTACACCCGTCGCCCAAAAGACACCCAAAGCTACTCCGGGATACCGGAGAGGGATCGGGACATCCCTAGGCAATCCAGATTCCACGGCAAACTACGCCACCGCCAAGAAACCTCAACGGAATGGGATGGACCCCGGTGTCCTTTCTCCTACCTAGGAACTAGCGCGCCTGTGGGAGAAATCCCAAAGGACAAAAAGAGGAAGGGCAAAAGGGAGGAGTGGGGAGGAGGAGGAGGAAAGGAAAAAGGGGAGGATGGGGAGGATGGGATAGGGGAGGGGAGATTGGGGGGTAATTAGGTTCGGTCTGAGGAAGAAGACCGATAGGTCTAATTCCTCAGACCAAGAGCCTCTTCACCACGCCAAGGAGCCCCCCTTGAAGAGGTGTGATGTTACATAATTTATCTTCTTCTAGCCCACTGTAAAAATTAATTACTGGAATATTGTTAGTGTCTTCCTGTGTAAAAACAGAGAAAATAATTATTAAAAATCGAGCACATTTCATTCTCTGTCAGTAAGGTGCCCATAGTTATTTTTAAGGGGACCTATCTTATCTCTAACTTTTGTTCTATAGACCTGGAAAAAACTTTGGGTTAGTTTTAGAATCCCTAGCAACTTTAATTTCATAGTCCCTTTTAGCTTTTCTTATCCCCTTTTTAATGTCCCTCTTAATGTCAATATACTGATTCATAAGATGACCCTCACCTCTTTTGATACGCCTATAAATTCCTTTCTTATGCCCTAGTAGATATTTGAGCCTATTATTCATCCATTTTGGGTCATTTCTATTTGATCTAATTTCTTTATATGGGATAAACGCTCTTTGAGCAGCATGTATAGTGTTCAGAAAACTGTCATATTGATAGCTCTCTTCGTTACCCCAGTCAACAGATAAGTGTTCTCTAAGCCCATCGTAATCTGCTAAGCGAAAATCTGGGACTGTTACTGAGTTATCGCTACTATCGTACTTCCATTCAATGCTAAATGTAATTGATTTGTGGTCGCTAGCACCCAGTTCCTCTGAAATTTCTAAATTATTAACAAGGGATTCATTGTTTGCCATAACTAAGTCAAGCAGGTTATTTCCCCTTGTAGGTTCTGTCACAAACTGCTTCAAAAAACAATCCTGAAATACTTCTAAGAAGTCGTATGATTCTAAATTCCCAGTCAAGAAATTCCAATCAACATGACTAAAGTTAAAGTCTCCTAGAATTACTACATTATCGTGCCTTGTGGCCTTAACAATTTCCTCCCATAGTAGTTTCCCTTGGTCCCTATCTAAGTTTGGGGGACGGTATGTCACTCCTAAAATCAGTTTTTCATGCCCCTCTAAGCATGCCCCCCTGCTAAGCCACAAGGGTTTTACATTATTATTATAGTCAAGGGGGAGCGCTAAACCCGTAGGATTATACAGCGCCTGACAAGGGCTATACAGCGCTGTCAGTGGGATTAAAATATGTAGGTTTTCAAACTGCGCACCAGATTAGTTTATCTTTTAGCTACTTCCTAATTTTGGTTCAGTGACTAGTTCTATCAATCTAGAGCTTTCCAACAAGAAACTATAGCTTGGGTGATTTTGTGGAGTTTACAGGTACCCCTTTTCCTTCACTGCTCTCCCTGTGTGTGAACTTGAGAGGCTGTTCGTCATCAAAATGCTCTCCTGAATATTAAGCCCAAGAGGTTTCTTTGTGGGTGGATCAAATTTGGTTGGTGTGTTCTTTATGCCTTCTTTGATCATGGATCCTGATTTAGCACTTAGTTTTGATGATGATAATAATAATCATGGATCCCTCTTCTGTTGCAGAAACAGTTGAAAGGAGATTGACTTTAGGGTGTGTTGGTAAGCCAGTCATTATTCCAGTCAATTTTTTTTTTTTTTTTTTTTTTTTTTTTTTTTTTTTTTTTTGGAGTAGAGGAGCCTTTGTAGAATTACACAAGAGAAAAAAACGTGAACCAAATGAATCCTGTAGATGAATGGTTCAGAGAACCGACAAGTTGATAAATTTGACACATGCAACACTTAGGTATCTTTAATGAGGAAACATTTCACCACACAGTGGCTTCATCAGTCCATACAAAGGAGAATGGTGAAGAACAGTAGTAGTTTGAGGTAATCAGTCCCCTACCATTGAGGGACCTACTACATCGACTCGAGGCTGAGGGATTGATCACCTCAAACTCTTCCTGTTCTTCCCCATTCTCCTTTGTATAGACTGAATTATTATTATAATCAAGGGGAAGCGCTAAACCCATAGGATTATACAGCGCCTGGGGGGGGGGGTGGAATGTGGAAGGCGTTCAGGCTTAATTCGGGGAACTGGAGCACAGATCCAATTCCCTAAATCAAGAGCCCCTCACCAACCTCAAGGAACCTTCCCTGAGGGGTATAGACTGAAGAAGCTACTGTGTGGCAAAACATTTCCTCATTAAAGATACCCAAGTGTTGCACACGTGTCAAATTTATCAAATGAATCCTGTTAGTGGATGCTTGCCCTCCTCTCTGCAAACTCATTTTCAAGCACACACTGCTGCATGTTTTTTTCTATATGTACATTGGATAGTACAAAGCATTCCTGTTGATCCAAGTTGACTTTTTCAGTCCAGACTTTTTAACTTTGGCCAGCTCTGAATGATCAGATAGATATTATCAAAAACCACTAAATCTACAAGGGTCATATAGTGCAGGATCAGGTAGATAGTGCTTCACTGGTAATCTGTGTACCCTAATCTGAAGAATTTGACACTCGCTACATTTGGGAATCTTTATTGTGGAAATGTTTTGCCAAGTGGCTTCTCAGTCTAGCACAAAGATGAAAGGTGGAAGATGGGAAGACATTTGAAATTAGTCCCTCAGTCTTGAGTTTTTGTATTCAGTTCATCAGTCTTGAGAAAAGTGCAGCATATGTGCAGAGAAGTGGCTTATATACTACAAACAGGAGAGTTGAAGCAGCAGGGAGGCAGTCACCAGTGGAAAACTCCACTAGTGTAAGATTAGGCAAGCATTGAAGAATTCCCTATTATTATTATAATCAAAAAAGTGCTGAACCACAAAGGTCATACAGCACAGCAGGGCAGGGAAGGATCCATGGGTATTTGGTAGCAAGAGGGAGAGGGATGATTAATAGGTTATGGAGTGCAGCAGGGCAGTGGATAGTGCAGGGGTAGAGGTTGGCAAGAGATAGAGGTAGAAAGGTCTGAGGGAAAATGCTAAAGGTATCAGAGTTTGTATAGTAAATCAGTTGCTGTCAAAAAGTCAGTGAGAGTGAGTTAAAGGAGGGTCCATCAGCAAGAAGAGAAGGTAAAGAAAGGGCAGTAGAGCAGAGATGACGAAGGTAAATTCTGCGGGCTCGTTGATAGAGTGGGCAGTCCAGCAGAATGGGCTAACAGAAACTGGAACCTGACAATTCTCAGAGAGGAACAGGGCGCCTCTCCACAAGATACCCATAAGACGAGTGTTGCCGATGCAAATACAGGAGATAGTAGTCTCTCAACATTGACATTGATGACAAGACGGCCAGAAACCTACATGTATATGGTTTAATAGAATGTAGTTTATGGAGCAGATCAGACAAACATTCTTGCCAACAGGTGGGAAGGTGGATATCAATTACAGCAAAAAAGATCCCAAGATGTTACCGTGTCTGACATATGATGTAAATAGCTTAGAAGACAGACAAGTTGAAGAATTACACTTTTGCAACATTTGAGAATATTGTGATTAGAGCAATGATTGACTTAATCTACAGCAATTTTAGAGGGGAAAATAATTTTAGGAGTCTTTAATAGCAGTAAAACATGGTGTTTAACTATTGCATATTAAAAAGTTTGAGTTTCTGAATTAAAGTACAAGAGAAAATGTAGTGACCTGTAACTGTAAAGCAAATCTGAAGGTGTACTGTATCAATTTTGGTTATACAGTGGTCCCTCGTTTTTCGTAATTAATCCGTTCCTGGAGCCTTTACTATAAACGAAATTTAAAATTTACGAATCAATTTTCCCCATAAGAAATAATGTAAATACAATTAATCCGTTCCTGACACCCACTAATATTAAAACAAAAAAAATTTTTAACATGAAATATACATGTAGTACATAAACAGTACAATGGGAAATGATGAATGAAACATTAACAGCATAACACTTACCTTCATTGGAGATTCTTCTTAGTGTATGGGAGACTGGAGGAGGAGAGAGTGGATTGTTCAATGATGGTTTTCTTAAATTCAATCGTATTTCTCACCTTTACCACAGGCTTGGCACTAGGAGCTTTCTTTGGAGCCATGGTAGCTTATTTAGTACTGGCAAGCACTAAAATAAATGGAATACTATTATGAAATATTTCGCTGGAGCACGTGAGGGGACCTTCGCTCACTGGTAAACAATGCCAGACTGGCTGCCGCCCCAGCTCACGCCGTGGGTACGTGTCCCGGATGAACTACGACTCGCGAGTCAACCTATGAAAAGCGAGTCCATGTTTATACAAAAATACCCCTATGATTGGCGAAATTTACGATTGCCGGGAACTACGAAAAGCGGGGGACCACTGTAGTTGGATAGTGTGAATACTCAGAATATAAAAAATTTAGTAATCATTGAAAAACTTTTACTATGGTAATACATTGTTAGTGGTTTAGGATAAGCAACTGTAAAGGAAAGCATTAGTTAGACATATTTTTACCAACACAGATATACATGTTAAAAAAAATAAATTTTATGTTCCCTATGAGAAATTTGTTAACTGTTTAGCCTGTGTCCTGTGATGTACTGCTGTGGGGGCAGTAACTGGTTCTCGTCTTGGATAACACTCGTACGACTTGTAGCTATGTTACAATGGTTCATCTTCCAGTGTCCTTTTTCTAATATTTTCTTGCTTGTTGCCCTGAATACTCTTCATTCTTTTCTCGTGTGTTATTGCAGGTCTCGTCTAATTTTTTTCATGTCAGCTGGAGGTGAGAGTTTTATTTACATTGCCAGGCTACTGTAAGAGTTATTTGGCAAATATTTTAAGCACATTGCATAAGCCCTTAATACTTGTATGCACTGAGAGAAAATTCCCTTAGGCCATCCTTCTTAAGAAGTTACCAGTCAGTGAGATATCAGAAGTTACAGTACCAAGCAGGTAGTGTCAGTACGAGAAATTTATGAAAGCATTATCAGTCTTTATTTAGTATCATTGAGAAGTAATGGTATTGTAAATTTTTGATGGTACTGCATAAAGTGATATGTTAAGTTTTTCTTACTACTTTGTTCTTTTTTATAATCTTACTGCTTTGGAGCACTAAATATCCCAAATTTTAAGATGCAAAATTATGCTCTAAAGTTAAAATATTTTTATACAGATATTACATACTGTATATCAGTATGATGGTTTTCCCAAATCTTATGTCAGATTTATTTGGCATGACTAGCTTTCTTGGGAAAATTAACAGATATTCTGTTATATGAATAGAAAACAGTTTTCTTATTGCTTCCAGTTTACACTTCAAAGTGACTTAAATTTTACAAATGATAAGCATATGCATTTAAAAGTACAATGAACATTGTACATTCTATATAAAATACTTTAATTGTGCTATACAAGTGTTCATGTGACACTATAATAAAACATGGTAATGACTTAAGCCTTAATGGTCTTATGAAATTTCTGATTTCCTTTGTTATTTGTAATTGCCTTTTAATAAGAATATTCTTGTGTATATACAGTAGTCCCTCGTTTTTCGTAATTAATCTGTTCCTAGAGGAGCTACTATAAAAGAAATTTACGATTTGCGAATCAATTTTCCCCATAAGAAATAATGTGAATACAATTAATCCGTTCCTGACACCCAGAAGTATTAAAACAAAATTTTTTTACATGAAATATACATGTACATAAATAATACAATGGGAAATGATGAATGAAACATTAACAGCATAACACTTACCTTTATTGGAGATTCTTCTTAGTGTATGGGAGACTGGAGGAGGAGAGAGTGGATTGTTTATAGTTTGGAAGGGGAATCCCCTTCCATCAACACCTCAGGTACCAATTGCTTTTCTGGGGTTGCTTGTCTTCTCTGTTTCTTAATGCCATTAGGACCACCTTGAGAGTCGCTGGAGTCCTGTCTCGCAAAATAACTGTGGAGAGAGCTCTGTTTCTGGCATCTCTAACACTTCCCTAAAATGGCCCAGGACTTTGTCACTGTACATGTTGCAACATGGCTTGCAACAACCTTGTTAGGGTGAATTTTTTCCATAAAGCTTTCCATCTTACCCCACATAGTAAATATCTAATTTCTGAAGGCACCTTCCATCTCTCTTCCTCCTCCTCTGCAACAAGATTCTGAGCTGCGATCTGTTGCTCTTCCTGCTGAAGCTCTTGCAGCTCCTGAGTGGTGAGCTCTTCGTTGTGGTCTTCCACCAATTCTTCCACATCCTCCAAACTCGCATCCAACCCCATGGAACTCCCCAGTGCCACAATTGATTTTACAACAGACATAGGCTCATTAGGGTCAGTCCCAAACCCTTCAAAATCCCTCTTGTCGACACAATCTGGCCACAATTTTCTCCAGGCAGAGTTCAAAGTCCTAGTAGTCGCTCCCTTCCAAGCCATACCTATAAGGGTTATGCAATGGAGGATGCTTAAGTGTTCTCTCCAAAATTCCCTTAGGGTCAAGTGAGTGTCTGTGGTCACAGTCAAGCACCTGTGAAACATTGCTTTTTTGTAGTTTTTTAAAGTTCGCAATGACCTGCTGGTCCATGGGCTGGAGGAGAGGAGTGGTATTCGGGGGCAAGAACTTTACTGTGATGAACCCAAACTCCTCGAAAATTAGGTCATCCAAGTTTGGAGGATGAGCAGGTGCATTGTCCATTACTAGCAGGCACTTGAGATCCAATTTCTTTTCCAGGAGATACTCCTTCACACTAGGGCCAAACACTTCATTGAACCACTCGACGAAAATTTCCCTCGTGACCCATGCCTTACTATTAGATTTCCAAACACACAATTTACTCTTCATAACATTGTTTTTCCTGAACATACTGGGATTTTCAGAATGGTACACTAGTAGTGGCTTCACTTTGAAATCCCCACTAACATTAGCACAGAACATTAGCATCAGCCTGTCTTTCATAGGCTTGTGTCCTGGCATTTTCTTCCAAAAGAGGCCTGTTTCATCACAATTGAACACTTGTTCAGGTTTCAGTCCTTCAGCCTCTATGTACTCCTGGAATTCATGCACATATTTTTCAGCCGCCTTGTGGTCCGAACTGGCAGCCTCACCATGCCTTACCACACTGTGTATGCCAGTACGGTTCTTAAATCTCTCAAACCAGCCTTTGCTGGCCTTAAATTCACTCGGATCACTAGTTGCAGGCAATTTCTTTACCAAATAGTCATGCAACTGCCTAGCCTTTTCACAAATAATCGAAGTCATAAGAGTATCTCCGGCTAATTGTTTCTCATTTATCCACACCAATAATAACTTCTCAACCTCTTCGAGTACTGGCGATTTCATTTTTGTCAGCATAGTTACCCCCTTTGCAACAACAGCATCCTTGATTTCCTTTTTCTTGGCCACTATAGAACATAAGGTTGTGTAGGGTTTCTTATACATCTTGGCCAGTTCAGCCACACTTGTACCACTTTCATATTGTTAAATGATGGTTTTCTTAAATTCAATCGTATTTCTCACCTTTACCACAGGCTTGGCACTAGGAGCTTTCTTTGGAGCCATGGTAGCTTATTTAGTACTTGCAAGCACTAAAATAAATGGAATATTATGAAATATTTCGCTTGAGCACATGAGGGGACCTTTGCTCACTGGTAAACAATGCCAGACTGGCTGCCGCCACGGCTCACGCCGTGGGTACGCATCCCAGACGAACTACGACTCGCCAGTCAACTTATGAAAAGTGAGTCCATGTTTATACGAAAATACCCCTATGATTGGCGAAATTTACGATTGCCGAGAACTACTAAAAGCGAGGGACCACTGTACAAGTAAATATGATTTTCCCATTTTTTCTTGTATGCATCGATTTGTACAATAATTAATATTTGCTAAAATTTACACAAGTTTTCTATTTTTATGCTGATTTTCTTTTAAGTTTTGACATCAATTATGTTATATTGCTTCGAAAAAGGTAGCAAGAATACGTAAATACCCGTTCCCTTGTAATTTTTTTTACTTGGTGATGATTTTGCTTATTAAGAAGTACTTCTTTTGTCTTAGGAGTGCATCATAGGAGCTGCTCATTACTAATTCTTCATAAATTGATTATCCATTTGATCTCTAAAAATTATCTTCATAATTTTTTATAAGGAAGCTCTCGTGACTTTTTTTTTAAAGGAAGGAAAAAAAAAAAGCAGTTTGCTTTCATTCATATCAGCAGTGTTTAACCCGTAAACGGTCCAAACGTATATATATGTTTTTTCAACATTTGAAAGTATATAAAAAAGTAGATTTTTTTTTTTTTACATTTGAAAATGTGTAAAAAAAAACGTAGATCTACTTTTGGAGCACTACACATGTGAAGGTAGATCTGCTTGGACCGTTTACGAGTTAAACTTGATATGTACCTTCATGAAGTGTATATAGTCATGATGATGTGTTACAAATTTTGCTGATAGCATATACAATCACCTAGGTATGTTTACATTATTATGTATATAGTGATACTCGTGTATACATTGATAACATCTATAACCACGTTGACGAGTTTAATACCGTTTACACTCATGATGGTACCAGTTATGTCAATTGAAAATTTGACCCAAGATGCTCTTACATATTTTGCTATGAAATGTTTGATTGTATTGCTTCTCATTTCTGAAGCAACTGATTATAATTCCCTGGGCAGCAGGAATCAATTGTGTTTGATCTAAGGGAAAGAAGAGTACAATTCCTTGGGTCTAAAGGGCCTTCCTGCATCAAGGAACCTTCCCTAAGGAGATTAAAATAGAAAATTCAAAGACAAATATATTTTTCCCCCCATTTGTTTTATTTTTCATTGGGGTGCCTTACTGTTTATTTTTGATTAGTTAAATATTTAGTACTGTACCTTCAAGGATTGTATAAAACATTGCAGTCATAAGCAGCATTTAAAAAAATGTACGAGCATCATATATTTCTGTAGTACAGTATCTGTTGAACAAAATATACACTTGCACAGTAGCATGTTAGAGGCTAAAACTGTATCGAGACTTTAAATCTAGTACCGTTTTTCATGTTCGCAAACACTATTTTCTCAGTGATTAAGAAAAAAAAAGACCTAAATTTTGTCTTATTCCCCCTCCCCCCCTCTTTTTAATCTGGATAGTGGGGAATATTTCATGTGAGCATTAAACCCACATGGGTCATGCAGTGCTTTTGAAAATATGAAGCAATATTATAATCAAAACTAAGTGCTAAACCCACAGCACTGCAATCGTGGCCTAGTGGCTAAAGCTCTCTTCCCACGGCAAGGGTCTGGGTTCAATTCCCAGCAAGGGTAGAAACATTGGGCGCGTTTCTTTACACCGGTTGTCAGTGTTCGCCCATCAGTAAAATGGATACCCGAGAGTTAGTTGACTGGTGTGGGTTGCATCCTGGGACAAAACTGACCTAATTTGCCCAAAATTCTCTGCATAACAAGTGGCTTTCTATCGAGTAGTACATTTGTCATTGTGTCAGCTATGGTCTGTATACCTTGTACATGTACTTGTAGTAAATATATTTTTTTTTTTTGGGGGGGGGGGGGATTAGTGCTGTATGACCCCTGGAGGTTTAGCACTCCCTCAAGTAATAATACATTTTTTGGGATTAAGAGCCCTCTGCCAGCATCAAGGCACCCTGTTGAAGGGATATTATAGCTTTAATTAAAAGTTTTGCAATTCTACATTTTCTGAAAAGCAAACTATTTAACATGAACAGATTCATTCATATTGCATATTCATTCATACTGCATATTTTTTCTTGAAGTGGAAAATCTAGTTCTCCTTCCCACTGTCATTATATCAGTTCAGCAGTAACACCACTTGAAATATTACCCAAGTGTCTTCATTTGAGAGAGAGAGAGATGTTAGAGATGAGATAAACCCATATGTGTCATACACTGCTGCATAGATAAGGGTATATGGAATCAAAGCTGGTGCTGTCAGTTTGTCAAAAAAAAAAAAAAAAAAAATTACTATAAGGTGGACCCTTAAATTAAAGTGAAGTCAAAATGAGCATATTTATACCTTTTAGATAGCAGGAATGAATTCCCAGTGCTCTCTGATAAGTAGGACAATTATTAATATATGGTTAACTACTGACCAGTCTTCACAGAAATATTGGGCTCCTGTGCATATGGTGTCTGTGTGTTAGTTGTGTGTTCAGTTCAGACATGCGAGTGTGGTTTCCCCACATCTGATATTGATGGCCAGAAGACTAATTGCAGCTGATGAAAAGCAATATATGGTCTCCCCAATTTAGGTAAACATTTGCCAGCAGTGTCAGTCTCGGGAACAGTACTGGAAAATTGGCCCCCCCCCCCCAAAAAAAAAAAAAAAAAACTTCTGTGGGAAATTGGTTAATTGTGATTAGCAGACAGCAGCTGAGTCTATGTTCATGCCTTATATCTAAGTATCCATAAACCCTGCAAAATTTGTGCTTGCTTAACAGTCAGAATAACTATTTTATATGGAGATTACCACTTTATGACACCATTCAGGTGTAGCTCTTAACCATTATATACCTTAGGAAAGCTTTCAATACAGTAGACCACATCTTGCATCTTAAACTAGAACAATATGGTATTAGAGGTCATGCACTTGCATGTCTAAAAGTCCTACCTTAACAACAGACACCAATGTCTCTCCATGAAAGGCATAACCTCAACAGTGCAACCTGTCTACATAGGGATGCCCCAAAGCAGTGTTCTAGGCCCTCTGCTTTTCCTCATACATGTCAATGATCTTTCAAAAGTACCTCAACTTAAGACCTGTCCTGTTTGCAGACAGCGTTTGTCATCTTCCCAAATCCGAATTCTCTCAATAACACTGATGAGCTCAAAAGGTATTTACCTGGATTACTACCATTAAAACTCACTTTAACAATTATGTTTAGCACGTAATTTCTTCTCCCAAACTCTTCTCTACTCCTGGGAACTCTTCTGAACTTTGCCTTCCCTACACTTCCAGTCTTTCTAATCTCGACTCTCCGTTCCTTAGATATCAAATTTACTTTCCGCCAGACTAACACTCTTCGCACTAATCTAGTTCATACTTCTCCCTTTATAGATGCTCCTGGTGTCTATATTTCTTGTTCCTCCTGTCCTCTTCAGTACTTTGGGGAAACTGGCCAATCTCTTTCTGACAGACTTAGGGAGCACAAAAGTAGTGTTAGGCTTGCCAACACTAACAATGCTCTTTTCTGTCACATCAGAGATCACAGTCATCCTATCAACTGGTCTTTTGCTAAAACTGTCTTCCCTACTTCCAACTTTAACAGTTGCCAACTGGTTGAATCCTCCCTTATACACAACTTTCCTTGTACGAATCTTAGTCCTGGCTTCGTCTCTGTAAAATGCTCCAAACTTTTGAACACCCGTGACTTAACCCGATTCCTTTTTCTTCTCCCTCTTCCCCTTTCCTCTTTCTCCTTTGGCTTTTCTTTCTTCTGCCTTGGGTTATTTGTTCCTTCATTATTCCTCCCCCCCCCTCTGTGTTCTTGCTCCTACCCTCTGTGGGGCCCCCTAGCTCCCTTGCAGTGCTCCTCTTTCTTAGTAGTATTTGACGAGTTCCACCACCATACTTCCTTCCCCACTACCACCTCCTGGCCTATATATACTACTCTCCTTTTCATTAGTGTGACTGCAAATGGTCCAAGTTGGACCGAAACGTCGTCGTAAGCTCTTCTCTATGTGGGGGTAATTTGTGTATGTTCAGGGAATAACAGCTTTTTCCTCTATACAAGGTGAAAGCGTACCTCAAAGCTGTGTTCTTAGCTCTATACTGCTCCTACTCGCCATTAATGAAATTTCCTCTGTTCTTCCTTCAAGTATCTGATCATCTGTGTAGATTTTGCTATTGCAGGTACTAACTATCAGCTCATTGCAACCCCCTGCAGGCTTTTAATTGTGCTTCCAACTGGGCTTTCTCTCATGGATTTTAAGATTTTTATTGCTACAGCCAACCAGGTAACTTTCTCAAGAAGTCCTATTATACCCCACACTGTTCTTTACCTGTATAGTTCCCGTATCCCTAAACAGAATACAGTCAAATTTCTGTCTTCTCGATCATCGAATGCCCTGAAAAAGTTGCATAACCTCCTAAAACATCTTGTCATAGCAGCCTGAACCTCCTTAAAACCAGCCCATCTTTCTTGGGAGGGTTGATAAACCTTCGCCTCCATTCATCCCTAATCTTATCTAAACTAGACTGGGGAGGCCAGCTATATTTTTCAGCCTCTCCTGCTCTTTCTAAACTTGATCCCACTCATCATCAAGAGTTATGTTTGTGTATCTTTCCCAGATAAGAGCCTCTGTACATGGCAAATACCCCTCGTCTGCAAGATCGATGCGATAACCATGGTCTACTCCTTTAACCTTTACGATCTTTCCACACATAGAACAGTTATGGATAGTATGGCTAAATTGATCTAATCACTCATTTATTACGCTCCTTTCCCCATCGTATTCACGCTCCAATGACTTCCCTTCTACCTTCCCTTTACCTTTATCCCGCATCTTACTTTCCCCTCCCTCTTTGGGAAGTTCTGAAGAATCAAGTTTGCTTCTCCCAGCTTCAACACCCAAAAGCTCACTTGCCTACTACAACTTTATTATCAACTTTCATCCTCATGCCATAATTGTTACACTGCTGATGCTAAATCCCTTGATGTTGTTTTTTCTACTAAAAGTTGGATATATCAACAGTGTGCTGTTACTGTATTTTATATGATTGTTATAGTGGAAACAAAAGATAACTATTAAAAAAAAACAATCAAAGGGCATTTAATAGCGTTAACCAGTATATTCGCAGCAGTTATATAGAGTTCTCACTATGATGCATTTCTATCATATCCTCGTCAATATGGTTACAGACTAAGAAATTAGATGCCTATTGTCCTTCGCATACAACTTTTCTTTGCCCCTTAAGGGAGGTTCTTTGATGAAGGCGAGGGGCTCCAATTCCCCGAATTCAGCCTGAATACCTTCCATCTCCCTTCCTCCCCACAGGCGCTGTATAATCCCTATGGGTTTAGCTCTCCCCATAATAATATGACTTTTGTTATGTCTGGTAAATACAAAAGTCGTTTTTTTGCTGGATCCATGGACACGTTCAGGGCCATGAACGGACACAGCTATTCAGGACCTTCTGTTTTCCTACAGGGGCATTCCGTTCTCTAATTATTTTTCAGTGCTTTTAAAACTCTACAACCACTGGCAGTGTTGGTCAGAGTTAAAACGCAATAAAATGTTCTCTCAAACCACAGTGGGGACTCTGGCTGTCGGTCCGAGAAAAGGTATCACGTATTCCACACAACCCTAGTCAATCAGAAGAGACAATCAAGTTCTCATGGAAACTAATACTCCAATTTCTTCAGTAAAATATGAAACTGTCGCCTACACAGACCAATATGAATTTGCAACTTCCACTAAGACAGCAGCTTTGAGAGGCTACAGCCAACCATCCGAGATATTCTCTAGTCAATTATCTCGCAAAGATCACTATTCCAAAACAATCCCCTCAAGGGAGGTTCCTTTATGCTGGTGAGGGGCTCTTGATCTAGGGAATTGGATCTGTGCTCCAGTTCCCTAAATTGAGCTTGAATGCCTTCCATCCTCCCCCCCCCCCACATGCGCTGTATAATCCTCTGGGTTTAGCGCTCCCCCATGATTATATAGTTGTGTTCTTAAGTTAGCGCGATGGAATTCTGAAGCTGATTTAATGAAACGTTCACAAATCATGGCACAAAAAAAGAAATCAGTATTTCAATTTCCCTAATTTTTTCAATATTATTATAATCAAGGGGGAAGCACTAAACCCGTAGGATTATACAGCGCCTATGGGGGGATGGAAGGCATTCAGGCTTAATTCAGGGAACTGGAGCACAGATCCAATTCCCTAGATCAAGAGCCCCTCACCAGCGTCAAGGAGCCTTCCTTGAGGGGGATTTTTTTTTTCAATAAACTTGGCAAATTGGCACAGACACGGACCAAAATCAATCTAAATCTTTCCTTAATATAAACCAATGTTGAAGGTTTGCATTAATTCACGAGGGAGAGTGCTAAACTCGTAGGGAACATACAGCGTCTGGGGGAATGAGAAATAATCAGGTTAGATCCAGAAAAGGGGATGTCAGGTCCATTTCCTTGGACTAAAAGCCCATCGCCTGCGTTAAGACTTGAAAGCCGATCTGAAGAGATCGTCTAGTTACTGCACGGGACTAAGTTCTTTATTAAAGTTGACGACTTAAAACTTGCAAGACTCAGAATCACTGCAGAACATCTTGCGAGGAACAACAATGACAGAACTGACTGACGGTTAGGTAAGGTTTGTCAGGAAACAGAACAAGTGTTTCCTGACGCGGGTATTAATCGTATGATGACCCATAGCTGGAGCTTTTGGTCAGCTGACCGAGGCCTTCCACTGGCTTACTGGTCCACCCCTTTAAAAATTATGAAGGACCGACGCTTACCATCTCGCAGATTTCAAGACCCGTGTGGGTTTAGCCTTAGCTTTGATAATCTCAGAATTCAAACATTGCAATTTTAATAACTATGACAGTGAATTTGTCAATTTCTTATCTAACAGCCTAAACCAAAACGATTATAAGAACTTACAAGATGTATCAGTCCATAAGATAAAGCAGTTCATAAGATTGGTACATCCTAGTACCTAATTACTGCTAGGTGAACAGGGGCAGCCAGCGTAAGGCAACATGCCGTAGCTCGACCGCTAGCACACTCGGATCTTACACTGAGGTCCGGGGTTCGAATCTCCTCCGGTACGGCTAGAAAATATTAGGGACGCGTTTCCATAAGACACCTGCTGCCCCTATTGGTGTGGGTCGCATCCTGGGACAAAACTGATTTAATTTGCGGGAAATGCTCAGTATAAGCGGTTTTCTATACAGTAATATGTCAGTGATGTCAACTATGGTCTGTATACTTGTACTTATAGTAAATATATAGTATTTCAACAAGTACATATACAAGGTATACAGACCTAGTTGACAATGACATACTACTATACAGAAAGCCGCTCATTATGCAGAGAATTTCGTGTAAATCAGGTCAGTTTTGTCCCCCAGGATGCGACCCATACCAGTCGACTAACACCCAGGTACCGAATTTACTGCTAGTTGAACAGGGTCAGCAGGTGTCTGAAGGAAACATGTCCTAATGTTTCCACCCGTACCAGGGGCCGAACCTCAGTGTGAGCAGAGTGCGCTGGCAATCGAGCCAGGGGATCGAACCCCGGTCCTCGTGTGAACTGAGGCCGCTACCAGTTGAGCCACGAGCACCAATTAAGGAAAATATCATGGTACCACCATATAATATGTAACTAATTTCAACACAACGTGAAATAAAGAGCAGTAGAAGCATTAACCGAGCAACAAAGTATTATTCTTACGTGGCTTCCATGACTTGTGGAGCTGGATAGACAGCGGAAGTCAATAACTGACCAGCCGGACTGTGGTTCCTACGTTGGTTTACGTGCGACCTGCAGTAACAGCCTGGTTGATCAGGCCCTGATCCACCACGAGACCTGGCCACACCAACCCCCAGAACCTCCCTCCGGGTATAGCTCCCGGGAGGACACTAGCTGCAGCTCAGTTGGTCAAGTACCTCAATCTCAAAGGAAAGAGAAATAATAAGAAAAGAAACTTAAATGTAAAAAAAAAAAAAAAACCCTGCGAGAGCGGCACTAGTGAACACTCTCCCCAGTAGATGGCATCCAGGATATATGACGATTTCTCCCCCCACCAACACCTTAACTAATTCACACCGTAAATTTGATTGTTTCAACTCTACCCTCTTTCTTGACTATATATCTGGTGAACAAAGTGTAGCGTCCTGTGCTGTACCATGATGTTTGTGCTAACATATTACAAAGAAGAGACCAGTACTGAGTTTACACACTCTGAGTTGACGTTACAAGAGACGAGGCTGTTACAGTATTCACGGGTACCAGGGTACAAGTATTCACGGGTACCAGGGTACAAGTATTCACGGGTACCAGGGTACAAGTATTCACGGGTACCAGGGTACAAGTATTCACGGGTACCAGGGTACAAGTATTCACGAGTACCAGGTATACAAGTATTCACGAGTACCAGGTGTACAAGTATTCACGAGTATCAGGTATATAAGTATTCACGAGTACCAGGTATACAAGTATTCACGAGTACCAGGTATACAAGCATTCACGAGTACCAGGTATACAAGTATTCACGAGTACCAGGTGTACAAGTATTCACGAGTACCAGGTATACAAGTATTCACGAGTACCAGGTATACAAGTATTCACGAGTACCAGGTATACAAGCATTCACGAGTACCAGGTATACAAGCATTCACGAGTACCAGGTATACAAGTATTCACGAGTACCAGGTATACAAGTATTCACGAGTACCAGGTATACAAATATTCACGAGTACCAGGTATACAAGCATTCACGAGTACCAGGTATACAAGTATTCACGAGTACCAGGTATACAAGTATTCACGAGTACCAGGTATACAAATATTCACGAGTACCAGGTATACAAGCATTCACGAGTACCAGGTATACAAGCATTCACGAGTACCAGGTATACAAGTATTCACGAGTACCAGGTATACAAGCATTCACGAGTAC
The DNA here is from genome assembly GCF_038502225.1 of Cherax quadricarinatus. Lineage (NCBI taxonomy): Eukaryota > Metazoa > Arthropoda > Malacostraca > Decapoda > Parastacidae > Cherax > Cherax quadricarinatus. Next base: position 2,108,815 of record NC_091298.1, on the reverse strand, counting down.
CAGGTATACAAGCATTCACGAGTACCAGGTATGCAAGTATTCACGAGTACCAGGTATACAAGCATTCACGAGTACCAGGTATGCAAGTATTCACTCAGCCACGGTGCAGCAGCACTAGCTACATGGTCACTCGCCACTCACTGCTAATCGTTGATACTCAAAAAATATAATGAATGAGACAAAAGTGCAACATATACATTTGAGTGGCGAGATAAGAGTGACAAGGTTATATATCTGACACTAAGCACTATATCTGACACTAACTAGGGATGCCAAGCCCATGATGACACTCTTCAGGTCACTTGTTCTATCTAGGCTGGAATATTGCTGCACACTAACAGCACCTTTCAAGGCAGGTGAAATTGCTGACCTAGAAAATGTACAGAGAACCTTCACGGCGCGCATAACGGAGATAAAACACCTCAATTACTGGGAGCGCTTGAGGTTCCTAAACCTGTATTCCCTGGAACGCAGGAGGGAGAGATACATGATTATATACACCTGGAAAATCCTAGAGGGACTAGTACCGAACTTGCACACGAAAATCACTCACTACGAAAGCAAAAGACTTGGCAGACGATGCACCATCCCCCCAATGAAAAGCAGGGGTGTCACTAGCACGTTAAGAGACCATACAATAAGTGTCAGGGGCCCGAGACTGTTCAACTGCCTCCCAGCACACATAAGGGGGATTACCAACAGACCCCTGGCAGTCTTCAAGCTGGCACTGGACAAGCACCTAAAGTCAGTTCCTGATCAGCCGGGCTGTGGCTCGTACGTTGGTTTGCGTGCAGCCAACAGCAACAGCCTGGTTGATCAGGCGCTGATCCACCAGGAGGCCTGGTCACAGACCGGGCCGCGGGGGCGTTGACCCCCGAAACTCTCTCCAGGTAAACTCCAGGTAAGCCTCCACAATCATCCCGCCATCAGTTCTATAACAGCAACATGCCCAGTCAACACTCAGTTATCTCCTACGATGCTCATGGTAATGATCAATAGCGATGTAATTTAATACCTAATGCTAATATCTCTCAAATGTGTGTAAGGGAGAACTTACACACTTCTTGGATGTTGAATAAGATAGAATAGTAACTGCAGTTACTTCAACATATCTTGATGATGCACAGACAACTGTTTGAAGGTTGATATGTAATTACAAAGAAAATATTACTAAAATATTACTCCGTACCTACTAAAATATTACTCCGTACCTACTAAAATATTACTCCGTACCTACTAAAATATTACTCCGTACCTACTGAACTCGCCAAAGCAACTCTAACTTATAACCTCTAAATACATCCGGAAACAAATTCTATTTAGAAGAAATGCAGAGAGCTGTCACTCCTGTCTCACTTCCTCAGCCCATGAAGAACTGACCACAGTGTTCATGTACACAGCCTCACACACACTGCTCAGCTATCTTACCTGCAGTATGCTTCAGTATTCACAATTTAAGGTCAATAAGACAGGTGTGATCATTTACATTTTAAGAGGATTCTAAAAAAAACACTTTGAGTGTCAGTAGTCATCAAGTAACGTCACTGAAGACAAGAGTTTGCTAGGTTTAAAAATAGGATAAACATATGAGGGTGGGTGAGCAGGACCTGGGCCAGGGTGGGCTTCAGGGGCGAACCACTGTGGACTGGTTCAGGTGACCCACCCTGGACCGGTTCAGGACGCCCAAATTTAAGGAACGCCAAACATAGAAAAAAAATATGTATAAAATATCACTATCAACAAGAAACAAGTGAACAGTATAAAAAAAAAGGAATTTCACATGAGAAATATTCGGGTTTCATCCTAGGGAAGGGTAAATTCAATTCCTTGGATCAAGAGCCCATCACCTGCATCAAGGAACTTCCCTTGAAGGCACTTAACACTATAGCCAAAAAAAGATCCTGTTGAAGGTGAGTTTGATGGTGAGGAGAGACGAAGCGACGGAATCTCGATCGAAGAATCTTCCGACGGAGAGAAAGTGTCAGGGCTTAAACCTGGCACAGTGATGAGCAGGGAAGGCAGGTTGGACGACAGGCCAGCAGCACAGACGAGGAAGGCAGGCAGGTCAGGGGCTGAGCTGGTGCAGTAGTGGAGGATGGTGATTATTGTGATGTATAAGATGCACGGTTATTTAGCGGCTAAATCCTTAATGCTCCTGTTTCATTCCTGGTTCCGAGACTGTTGTGTATGTCCAAGAAGGTCTTGTGGTCGATGCAATCTAGGATGAATCTCCGGGGACATATTTCTTGGGACAAGGAGTGAATTAAAAATTCAGTATCGTACATGGAGTCACTGTATCTGTTTACATATCTCCCTGATCCGTTATCTAGTCTCTTACACACTTCTCTGACGAACGTGGGATAGCGGAACCTCTTGATTGTGTCGAGATAAACAGGGTAAATTTTTCGAGAGTGACTTGAACTTCGTCAATAGCCATTTGTTCAGTGTAATGGGTTTTCTGAGGAGGTGCTGAGCTGTGTTGGCTTGAGTGATATTGTCGTGCACCATTGCTGTTTTGGTTGGTTGTTTGTAGTGGATCGGCATTGATGAACTTGAGTCTTCGTGTAGATGGGATAACGTCAGGGAACTTCAATTCTGGTAGATCTTTAAGACGGAATAGTTCATTGGCGAGGTTATTAAACAATCCCGGATTGGATGTATTCTGTAGGTGGACGAAAGTTAGGCAGAATAGTATCTTCTTAGGACTTAGATGCTCCTTCTTGGAAGGTCAAAGCCGGGTCTAATGCAGGTGGCGTAGTTGTGAAGGTCGGCTGTTGGGTGACTTAGATTAAATTCTGGGTGTCTGCCAAAATACGAGTTATTCATTTATATGTGTTATTCTTGGTGAAGTTTGAGTATTTTCAAGAATTTAGCTTTCTTCGTGGTGATTATGTCCTTCCACCGTGGACATATTGCAGCTAAGGTGCTGTTGTCATCCTTATAGTTGAGGTGGTGGTAATATAGTGGTAGAATATACCGACGGTATGCAAATATGCACACAATGTTGGTAATGGCATTTTATTGATCTTATTTTTTTTTGCCCACGAAGGACTGTATCAGTTCATAAACTGATTAAGTCCTTGGTGGACGTAACGTTTTCACAATAAAATTATATAACTTGCATTGTCTTATTTACACACACTTACAGTTGAGTATGTTGGAAAGCTTTCTGGATTATAGACTCTCACAGAATGTCTTTCCTATCTACACTCTGAGCAGTACTTTTTGTCTTTCACAATTCTCAGCATATTATTATTATTGTTATTATAAAAAAGAAGCGCTAAACCACAAGGGCTATACAATTCTCAGCATAGTAATTGTAGCTGCAGCAGTTCTAACACGAAGTGATGTAGTGGAATTGTTCCTGCTTGATGTTCTTGGGTTTTGAAAATAGGTAATTCTGGGGACTTTTTGAGTAGCTCATTGTGACGGAGTTATCTCCTCGAATGTCACTTTGAGCATGGATGGGAAGTTTGGAAGCTTTGTGATTTCAACAGTAGCCCATGAGATCTGGTCTTGAACTTAAGGTTTTACGTAACTTATTGATTGTTTGGTCAGGTATCAGTTACGACTCTTGGTGAATATCGTCTTCGTTGCCTTCAAAGTAAGTAGAGTAACAATTTCTAAGTCCTTGTCCTTGAATAATGTAACAGCTGAAATAGCAATGATCTTGTCAGGCTCTTCATCACTGAGACATTTAATGATGAAGACGTCCTTGGTAGCAGCCAGGCTCGAGAACCTCACGTGCGGTAGATCTCAGGACTGTGAGTTCACCAGTCCTGCCTCTGAGAGTTTTAATCTTTACTCGACGTGCCTGCGTCACAGTGGTAAAGTCCGCTTCTTAGAGAGGATCGCGTAGGGCTGAAGCAGATAGATAGTTTTATATGCTGCTTCCTTGCTGAGACCGAGAGAGACCTCTCTCTCTCTCTCTCTCTCTCTCTCTCTCTCTCTCTCTCTCTCTCTCTCTCTCTCTTTCGTGGGTGAGATAACACAGAGAGAATATACGAGGCTAGGAATGAGCAAACCCTGTTGTGTACAGCAAATTTATTTTAATTATTATTATCCTGGGTAAATGATAAGCTCCCTAGTGATCATAAAGTGACTGGATAATTGGAGTCACTCTGGATCGATCGAAGGAATGGTTGGACATGTCTAATGAATCAAGAACCTCTCACCTGCATCAAGGTGCCTACCTTCCTTGAGGAGACAGCCAGTTAAGATAGAGCTTGACCCCTGCACCCACAAAAACAGGTGAGCTGGTATGGAGTGGCTGGCCTCGTCTCAATCATGTTTGTTTATCTACAGCCTGGGTAGCAGGAGGTAGGTGAGAGCACCAACAACTTGGGTAGCAGGAGGTGGATGAGAGCACCAACAACCTGGGGTAGCAGGAGGTGGATGAGAGCACCAACAACCTGGGGTAGCAGGAGGTGGATGAGAGCACCAACAACCTGGGGTAGCAGGAGGTGGATGAGAGCACCAACAACCTGGGGTAGCAGGAGGTGGATGAGAGCACCAACAACCTGGGGTAGCAGGAGGTGGATGAGAGCACCAACAACCTGGGGTAGCAGGAGGTAGATGAGGGGTTCCATTACTTAGTGTGACGTCACCACCCACATGCAGACAACCCCCTCCATCTTCTAGTGAACTATGTTCTTATTCACAAGCACAAGTCAGTACGTATGTGTTGTATAAACAGCCAGGATATACATGAAGTACTGCACAGTATTACCTGAGTCATATCAGTGGCACAGTGCCACAGTATCTGTGTCTGGGAGAGATGTGCGGCTCCTTCACAAGCTCACCACTAGAGTATAACATTCCAAATTGGAACAAACATGAGCTTTTCGCAGACCTTTCTTTTTCTTGAAGTTGAGATCAAGTCTCCTCAAAGTTACTTTTACGAATACTGAAGATTAATAACCAGAATGAGATCAATAAAAACTCCCCCCCCCCTCTTTGGGAAGTTCTTGTCTTCTTCCTGTTGCTAAAATAATAATAATAATAATAATAATAATAATAATAATAATAATAATAATAATAATAATAATTATAATAATAATAATAATAATTATAATAATAATAAAAGCGTAACTTTACGTAGCTTCCAAAAATGTGTACATACATATGTATTTCTCAGATCTAGTTGGGAAATAATTCTCCAGACGTGAACACACATCTTTCATGTACACATATTATATACACACACATCATGTACACACATCGTTCATGTACATATATACACACACACATCATGTGCACACATCGTTCATGTACACACACTAGTTCACATTTTGAAAGCAGTAATGTGGTTTAACTCGTAATCACCTATTTGTTATAAGCCAGTAATAAGCCAGTAATAACAGGAGCAGAGTTATACTCGAAGCTTGTTGCATCTATGAGGTGATTTCTGAGTACAGTGGTTGAACACAGTCGTAGTTTTCAATTCCTTCAGGTTTAAGTTCACTCTAGAAAGATTAAAACCACGAGCTTCTCTTTGTCAGAATGATCAATGAACTCAGATCAACACTGAATAATACCGGACTGCTAAGCACAGCTCCAGTCACAGTTCAGTGTTCAGCCAAACACAACTTTATAGCCAGAGTTTGAACTAACGAGAGGATCACAGAAGAACTACAGGAAGACACAGACAAACAAATGTGAACATAAGCAGGAAATCATATAAGCTATCAGTAAGTAGCCAGCAGATGGTCGGGCACGGACACACACCGGGGTACGCGTACCCAAGACTGAAATCCCATGGTATATGTCGTGTAGCTTGGCTGAACTCTGCTGTCAATCACATGAAACCTTACTGTAGAGCACTGACCACCTTGTAATACTCTCTTATTATGTACAACATGAGATCTTAGCTCTCCCTAGTAAAGCTCCTTCACCGAGAGTGGGGGTGCCAAGAAGCTGGTTAAGAACTCTTGATCTAAACCACTTGCCAAGAAACTTCTTCATCGCTATCCCACATAAGTACATAGGAATGGAAGAACACTGCAGAAGGTTTGCTCACAAACTTATCCAATCTCCCTTCCAAGCTACCCAAGATTTTAGACTCTATAACCCCACCCGGTACATCATCAGATGCAGCATTCTCCACCTGACCTCAGCATTCTGAACCTGACTATAAATACTCGCATACCTTCCACCCCAGGTAGATCTGTTTGTTACTTGATAAAACCCACTGCGTGGACGAAACGTTGTCAATAAAGGATCACATTATACTGCATATGTGTCTATATTTCCATTGTGTCGGTATTTTATACCATTTATTTCCATCTAAAGAATTAAGACATTTGTTGAGAAATGGGTTTACCAGTTAAGCTTAATTTTAAATTTAAATATAGGGAACACTTAGCTGATAAAAGACAGCAAATCATCTACACTGCCGCCCCTGCAGACGAGGTCTTGAATTGTTGTCATGATCATCTCTCAACGGGCTGTAATGAGTTATAATTTGTAAGATTATAAATTACCCCTTGGGGGTGTTATGTCAGCATATTTCATTCACTGATGGCTGACAAACTTACTTGTGTGGACTCAAAAGTCCGCACCTAACTGCCTACTATAGGTTGATTACAAACTCCTTGCGACTCAAGAACTGCGCAGTCCCCCGTACTACAAGAAATTCGTAACCTACCTTGCTCTTGTAGTGTGAGCTATGGTGTTCTTCACACCTTCGACAGGTATCGGTGACTTGATAGAAGCTGAAGTGTCCTTGGATGTCCACGTCTAACCATACCCCCGGCCGGGATTGAACCCGCGGTCATAGAGTCTCAAAACTCCAGCCCGTCGTGTTAGCCACTAGACCAGCTAGCCACAATAAGATTCATCCAACTAGGTATATTTCTACACCATAGGAAAGTTAGCACAAATGCAAGTTTTTACAGACGAATCTCCAGCTAGCGTGGCCGTGACGAACTCTAGCTCAAGTCCCTTCACTGCCGTCAACATGACTCAAGAAATCGTAATGACACGATTGCAAACAAACCATACCCCCGGCCGGGATTGAACCCGCAGTCATAGAGTCTCAAAACTCCAGCCCATCGCGTTAGCCACTAGACCAGCTAGCCACAATAAGATTCATCCAACTAGGTATATTTCTACACCATAGGAAAGTTAGCACAGGCACCACTGTGACCACAAATGCAAGTTTTTACAGACGAATCTCCATCTAGCGTGGCCATGACGAACTCTAGCTCAAGTCCCTTCACTGCCGTCAACATGACTCAAGAAATCGTAATGACACGATTGCAAGAAATATACCTAGTTGGATGAATCTTATTGTGGCTAGCTGGTCTAGTGGCTAACGCGATGGGCTGGAGTTTTGAGACTCTATGACCGCGGGTTCAATCCCGGCCGGGGGTATGGTTTGTTTGCAATCGTGTCATTACGATTTCTTGAGTCATGTCCACGTCTTCCAGAGTCTAGGAATACGCACACTGGTACACTATGTTCCACAAGATTTGTCTTTATTGTTCACAATCTTATCACTAAAGAAGCTGATCACACTTCTCTGTAAGTGTTTATTGTGTTTTATGAGACACTTTGTTCACACTAACGCACAGATCGTTCTTTGTTGGTTATCCTGGCATCAGTGTCACTCTCAGTAGAGTCAAAAGTAATCTGAAGATGCCACAGCACCCCACGCCGTCACTGTCCCCAGTACAAAGGAAAAGCTGACACAGTACTTTTGCTTCCTTGCCACTTCCTCGATGAAGCAAAACAGAATGTTTGATTCTTGCTGTCTTAAGCATAGACAACAATATACACTATCTTCACCATGATAATAAAGTGGGAGCAGGATTTTCCTTAATTGTCCTGCTAAGGTAAGAGATGGACTGTCTCTTATTAAACTACACTTGCAACACTGGACCGCACGGAGCGGCGGTCGCTTGACCACAGGTCGTATACTGGTACTGCATCTGGGATCAATTACTCGCTGTAGCAGTAAACAAGATATTTGCCCCTTCTGAGAGGGCTGGGCCCCTCAGGGCTGAAAGGGGCTGAAGGGGCTGAAGGGGGCTAAAGGGGGCTGATACCTCCCTCCTGGAGAAAATTTCTCCACAACATTTTCCCCACTCGAATTAAACCTGATGACCTGTCATTCCTGATGACCTGTCATTCCTGATGACCTGTAGTTCCTGATAACCTGTCATTCCTGATGACCTGTATGACTTTTATGTTGGCACACCTGTCGTGTATGATGCTCAGTATGAACACCAAGTGTGTGTGGACACTTGTGGTTCACAGCCTGTGTGTCAAGCATGGTACACTCTCACTTGTGGTTCACAGCCTGTGTGTCAAGCATGGTACACTCTCACTTGTGGGTCACAGCCTGTGTGTCAAGCATGGTACACTCTCACTTGTGGGTCACAGCCTGTGTGTCAAGCATGGTACACTCTCACTTGTGGTTCACAGCCTGTGTGTCAAGCATGGTACACTCTCACTTGTGGTTCACAGCCTGTGTGTCAAGCATGGTACACTCTCACTTGTGGTTCACAGCCTGTGTGTCAAGCATAGTACACTCTCACTTGTGGTTCACAGCTTGTGTGCCAAGCATGTTACACTCTCACTTGTGGTTCACAGCCTGTGTGTCAAGCATGGTACACTCTCACTTGTGGTTCACAGCCTGTGTGTCAAGCATGGTACACTCTCACTTGTGGTTAACAGCCTGTGTGTCAAGCATGGTACACTCTCACTTGTGGTTCACAGCCTGTGTGTCAAGCATGGTACACTCTCACTTGTGGTTCACAGCCTGTGTGTCAAGCATGGTACACTCTCACTTGTGGTTCACAGCCTGTGTGTCAAGCATGGTACACTCTCACTTGTGGTTCACAGCCTGTGTGTCAAGCATGGTACACTCTCACTTGTGGTTAACAGCCTGTGTGTCAAGCATGGTACACTCTCACTTGTGGTTCACAGCCTGTGTGTCAAGCATGGTACACTCTCACTTGTGGTTCACAGCCTGTGTGTCAAGCATGGTACACTCTCACTTGTGGTTCACAGCCTGTGTGTCAAGCATGGTACACTCTCACTTGTGGTTCACAGCCTGTGTGTCAAGCATGGTACACTCTCACTTGTGGTTCACAGCTTGTGTGCCAAGCATGTTACACTCTCACTTGTGGTTCACAGCCTGTGTGTCAAGCATGGTACACTCTCACTTGTGGTTCACAGCCTGTGTGTCAAGCATGGTACACTCTCACTTGTGGTTAACAGCCTGTGTGTCAAGCATGGTACACTCTCACTTGTGGTTCACAGCCTGTGTGTCAAGCATGGTACACTCTCACTTGTGGTTCACAGCCTGTGTGTCAAGCATGGTACACTCTCACTTGTGGTTCACAGCCTGTGTGTCAAGCATGGTACACTCTCACTTGTGGTTCACAGCCTGTGTGTCAAGCATGGTACACTCTCACTTGTGGTTCACAGCTTGTGTGCCAAGCATGTTACACTCTCACTTGTGGTTCACAGCCTGTGTGTCAAGCATGGTACACTCTCACTTGTGGTTCACAGCCTGTGTGTCAAGCATGGTACACTCTCACTTGTGGTTAACAGCCTGTGTGTCAAGCATGGTACACTCTCACTTGTGGTTCACAGCCTGTGTGTCAAGCATGGTACACTCTCACTTGTGGTTCACAGCCTGTGTGTCAAGCATGGTACACTCTCACTTGTGGTTCACAGCCTGTGTGTCAAGCATGGTACACTCTCACTTGTGGTTCACAGCCTGTGTGTCAAGCATGGTACACTCTCACTTGTGGTTCACAGCCTGTGTGTCAAGCATAGTACACTCTCACTTGTGGTTCACAGCTTGTGTGCCAAGCATGTTACACTCTCACTTGTGGTTCACAGCCTGTGTGTCAAGCATGGTACACTCTCACTTGTGGTTCACAGCCTGTGTGTCAAGCATGGTACACTCTCACTTGTGGTTCACAGCCTGTGTGTCAAGCATGGTACACTCTCACTTGTGGTTAACAGCCTGTGTGTCAAGCATGGTACACTCTCACTACTCCGTCACTAACATAGTAGTTTAAGACAGCAGTGGTCAACACTGAGATAACGTAGTGTAAGACAGCAGTGGTCAACACTGAGATAACATAGTGTAAGACAGCAGTGGTCAACACTGAGATAACGTAGTGTAAGACAGCAGTGGTCAACACTGAGATAACATAGTGTAAGACAGCAGTGGTCAACACTGAGATAACGTAGTGTAAGACAGCAGTGGTCAACACTGAGATAACGTAGTGTAAGACAGCAGTGGTCAACACTGAGATAACATAGTGTAAGACAGCAGTGGTCAACACTGAGATAACGTAGTGTAAGACAGCAGTGGTCAACACTGAGATAACATAGTGTAAGACAGCAGTGGTCAACACTGAGATAACGTAGTGTAAGACAGCAGTGGTCAACACTGAGATAACAGTGTAAGACAGCAGTGGTCAACACTGAGATAACGTAGTGTAAGACAGCAGTGGTCAACACTGAGATAACATAGTGTAAGACAGCAGTGGTCAACACTGAGATAACGTAGTGTAAGACAGCAGTGGTCAACACTGAGATAACAGTGTAAGACAGCAGTGGTCAACACTGAGATAACGTAGTGTAAGACAGCAGTGGTCAACACTGAGATAACAGTGTAAGACAGCAGTGGTCAACACTGAGATAACGTAGTGTAAGACAGCAGTGGTCAACACTGAGATAACAGTGTAAGACAGCAGTGGTCAACACTGAGATAACGTAGTGTAAGACAGCAGTGGTCAACACTGAGATAACGTAGTGTAAGACAGCAGTGGTCAACACTGAGATAACGTAGTGTAAGACAGCAGTGGTCAACACTGAGATAACAGTGTAAGACAGCAGTGGTCAACACTGAGATAACAGTGTAAGACAGCAGTGGTCAACACTGAGATAACAGTGTAAGACAGCAGTGGTCAACACTGAGATAACGTAGTGTAAGACAGCAGTGGTCAACACTGAGATAACAGTGTAAGACAGCAGTGGTCAACACTGAGATAACGTAGTGTAAGACAGCAGTGGTCAACACTGAGATAACAGTGTAAGACAGCAGTGGTCAACACTGAGATAACAGTGTAAGACAGCAGTGGTCAACACTGAGATAACAGTGTAAGACAGCAGTGGTCAACACTGAGATAACATAGTGTAAGACAGCAGTGGTAAACACAGAGATAACATAGTGTAAGACAGCAGTGGTAAACACAGAGATAACATAGTGTAAGACAGCAGTGGTCAACACTGAGATAACATAGTGTAGGTAAGGTGTCAGTCATGTTGCTCTCCTCACAGTACTTGAGGGAGCTCATATATATTCCTGATGCCTTTTAACAAATTTCTTACTAATACGATTATTAATTCAACAGTTGAGAGTAGAATATCAAGTATGGCTACAGTAGTTAGCACATACACACAGCAGTAAGACAAGAGAGAGGGGTGGGTGGATTGCATTTTCTTGGACTGCAAGAAGGCGTTTGACACAGTTCCACAAAAGAGATTGGTGCAAAAACTGGAAGACCAAGCAGGGATAACAGGGAAGACACTACAATGGATCAGGGAATACTTGTCAGGAAGACAGCAGCGAGTCATGGTACGTGGCGAGGTGTCAGAGTGGGCACCTGTGACCAGCCGGGTCCCACAGGGGTCAGTCCTAGGACCAGTGCTGTTTCTGGTATTTGTGAACGACATGACGGAAGGAATAGACTCCGAAGTGTCCCTGTTTGCAGATGACGTGAAGTTGATGAGAAGAATTCATTCGATCGAAGACAAGGCAGAACTAAAAAGGGATCTGGACAGGCTGCAGACCTGGTCCAGTAATTGGCTCCTGGAGTTCAACCCCACCAAGTGCAAAGTCATGAAGATTGAGGATGGGCAAAGAAGACCGCAGACGGAGTACAGTCTAGGGGGCCAGAGACTACAAACCTCACTCAAGGAAAAAGATCTTGGGGTGAGTATAACACCAGGCACATCTCCTGAAGCGCACATCAACCAAATAACTGCTGCAGCATATGGGCGCCTAGCAAACCTCAGAACAGCATTCCGACATCTTAATAAGGAATCGTTCAGGACACTGTACACTGTGTACGTTAGGCCCATATTGGAGTATGCGGCACCAGTTTGGAACCCACACCTAGCCAAGCACGTAAAGAAACTAGAGAAAGTGCAAAGGTTTGCAACAAGACTAGTTCCAGAGTTAAGAGGTATGTCCTACGAGGAGAGATTAAGGGAAATCAACCTGACGACACTGGAGGACAGGAAAGATAGGGGGGACATGATAACGACATACAAAATACTGAGAGGAATTGACAAGGTGGACAAAGACAGGATGTTCCAGAGATTGGACACAGCAACAAGGGGACACAGTTGGAAGTTGAAGACACAGATGAATCACAGGGATGTTAGGAAGTATTTCTTCAGCCACAGAGTAGTCAGGAAGTGGAATAGTTTGGGAAGCGATGTAGTGGAGGCAGAATCCATACATAGCTTTAAGGAGAGGTATGATAAAGCTCACGGTTCAGGGAGAGTGACCTAGTAGCGACCAGTGAAGAGGCGGGGCCAGGAGCTTGGACTCGACCCCTGCAACCTCAACTAGGTGAGTACACACACACACACACACACACACACACACACACACACACACCACCTCTGGAAAGTGGGGTAGTGGAGGCAGGTACCATACATAGCTTTAAGAAGAGGGACGATAAAGCTCAAGGAGCAGGGAGAGTGGACCTAGTTGCAACCAGTAAAGAGACGGGGCCAGAGCTATAACTCCACCCCTGCAACTACAATTCGGTGAATGCAATTAGGTGAGTACACACACACACACACACACACACACACACACACACACACACACACACACACACACACACACAGCAGAGTAATACTGATCCTGAAATACAAGACGGAACTCCGATCTTACACATACCTCAATTTCCGGGGTAGAGAGATTACTTTGAGCAGTTGAAGGTCGCGGCGTCCTCTACCGAAAGTCTACCTACCAGGTGCTGTAGCGGCGGTCATATTAGCGGTTGTCGTTATAATAACGACGCAGTCCAGCCTTGCTTCATGTCGTTTCTAACGCATTTAAGTGTGATTTTGAGCGTGGGTGACCTTACACGTCAATCACAGTGAGGTGAGTGACCTCACACGTCGGTCACAGTGAGGTGAGTGACCTCACACGTCACTCTCAGTAAACTGAGTGACCTCACACGTCACTCAGTAAGCTGAGTCACCTCACACGTCACTCTCAGTGAGCTGAGTCAGCTCACACGTCAGTTACAGTGAGCTGAGTCAGCTCACACGTCAGTTACAGTGAGCTGACCTCACACGTCACTCTGAGGAGAGACGTGAGTGTTGCCTCACAAGAGTCACTCAGCACAGGTTGATACCTTGCTGAGTACATATACACTAAAAGGTGCACATGTCCTGTGTAATTATCTCTCTGTAGCCACAGTAGCAGAATTATGCTCGAGGAACACAGTACATATACATTGTATATACACTGATAAGCATTTATCTTTAGTGTATAAATACTGAGAGTTGCGTATAGTTCAGCATTTACACGCAGAGTAATGTATACAGTGAGTAATACACATTTCTCGATGTTTATACGCTGAGAGTTATACCTCTCTCAGTGTATATACGCTGAAAGATATACCTCTCTCAATGTATATACACTTATAAGAAGAATATTGTGAAGTGAGTCTTTGGAGAACATGAGGAACACTGAGAGCACCAGTGTTACACTGAGAGCACCAGTGTTACACTGAGAGCACCAGTGTTACACTGAGAGCACCAGCGTTACACTGAGAGCACCAGTGTTACACTGAGAGCACCAGCGTTACACTGAGAGCACCAGTGTTACACTGAGAGCACCAGTGTTACACTGAGAGCACCAGCGTTACACTGAGAGCACCAGTGTTACACTGAGAGCACCAGTGTTACACTGAGAGCACCAGCGTTACACTGAGAGCACCAGTGTTACACTGAGAGCACCAGCGTTACACTGAGAGCACCAGTGTTACACTGAGAGCACCAGCGTTACACTGAGAGCACCAGTGTTACACTGAGAGCACCAGTGTTACACTGAGAGCACCAGCGTTACACTGAGAGCACCAGTGTTACACTGAGAGCACCAGCGTTACACTGAGAGCACCAGTGTTACACTGAGAGCACCAGTGTTACACTGAGAGCACCAGTGTTACACTGAGAGCACCAGTGTTACACTGAGAGCACCAGCGTTACACTGAGAGCACCAGTGTTACACTGAGAGCACCAGCGTTACACTGAGAGCACCAGTGTTACACTGAGAGCACCAGTGTTACACTGAGAGCACCAGCGTTACACTGAGAGCACCAGTGTTACACTGAGAGCACCAGCGTTACACTGAGAGCACCAGCGTTACACTGAGAGCACCAGTGTTACACTGAGAGCACCAGCGTTACACTGAGAGCACCAGTGTTACACTGAGAGCACCAGCGTTACACTGAGAGCACCAGCGTTACACTGAGAGCACCAGTGTTACACTGAGAGCACCTTTGTTACACTGAGAGCACCAGTGTTACACTGAGAGCACCAGCGTTACACTGAGAGCACCAGTGTTACACTGAGAGCACCAGCGTTACACTGAGAGCACCAGTGTTACACTGAGAGCACCAGCGTTACACTGAGAGCACCAGTGTTACACTGAGAGCACCAGTGTTACACTGAGAGCACCAGTGTTACACTGAGAGCACCAGCGTTACACTGAGAGCACCAGTGTTACACTGAGAGCACCAGCGTTACACTGAGAGCACCAGTGTTACACTGAGAGCACCAGCGTTACACTGAGAGCACCAGTGTTACACTGAGAGCACCAGTGTTACACTGAGAGCACCAGCGTTACACTGAGAGCACCAGTGTTACACTGAGAGCACCAGCGTTACACTGAGAGCACCAGCGTTACACTGAGAGCACCAGTGTTACACTGAGAGCACCAGCGTTACACTGAGAGCACCAGTGTTACACTGAGAGCACCAGCGTTACACTGAGAGCACCAGCGTTACACTGAGAGCACCAGTGTTACACTGAGAGCACCTTTGTTACACTGAGAGCACCAGTGTTACACTGAGAGCACCTGTGTTACACTGAGAGCACCAGTGTTACACTGAGAGTACCAGTGTTACACTGAGAGCACCAGTGTTACACTGAGAGCACCAGTGTTACACTGAGAGCACCAGTGTTACACTGAGAGCACCAGTGTTACACTGAGAGCACCTTTGTTACACTGAGAGCACCAGTGTTACACTGAGAGCACCTTTGTTACACTGAGAGCACCAGTGTTACACTGAGAGCACCAGTGTTACACTGAGAGCACCAGTGTTACACTGAGAGCACCTGTGTTACACTGAGAGCACCAGTGTTACACTGACGTCTTGTGTATGAGCTGTCAAAGAGGTTGATCTCACAGAGAAACATTGTGACTTCATCTACGCTTTGATGTCACAGTATCAGTGAGGTCACGGTACTTGTTGATGACGTCAGTGCCAATGACGTCACGGTACTTGATGACGTCAGTGTCATTGAGGTTACGAGGGAACAAGAACCGGAATGAAGGTGAAGGATGTCACCTATCTGGGGGAACTGACGTCAGGTGGTTGGCACTAGTAGTGTGAGTGGGTGGCACCAGTAGTATGGGTGGGCGGCACCAGTAGTGTAAGTGGGTGGCACCAGTAGTATGTGTGGGCGGCACCAGTAGTGTAAGTGGGTGGCACCAGTAGTATGGGTGGGCGGCACCAGTAGTGTAAATGGGTGGCACCAGTAGTATGGGTGGGCGGCACCAGTAGTGTGGGCGGCCTGAGGCTTGAAGATCAAGCCTGATACACATGCCGCCCTCTTTCATTACCATCTCCGCCGTCAGACACCTCGTCTGCCTGCCCACACAACTTTCCACCTCCCCCACACGCCCCTCCGACCACCACCCGCCCACACACCCCTCCAACCTCTTCCCAATACGCCCCTCCGCCCACACACACATTCACACACACACACACACCCTTACTAGCGTCGCCTACAGCTGTTGCTTATGCAGGAGGGAAGGTGGGAGGCACACGGGGGGTGCTGAAAGCTGTCGTGCTGCTGAAAGCTGAGTTCTTGAAGGAGAACTGTCCTCTGACGTGTCCCTTAGCGCGATTAGTAGCGTACTCAGCTCACACACTGAGGTCTGGGGGTCGATCCCTGGTACCGGTGGAAACATTAGGACGTGTTTCCTTAAGACACCTACTGTCCATGTTCACCCATCAGTAAAATGGGTACCTGGGTGTTAGTCGACTGGTGTGGGTCGCATCCTGGGGGATAAAATTGACCTAATTTGCGGGAAATGCTCTGCATAACAAGGGGCTTTCTATTTAATAGTATGTCACTGATGTCAGCTAGGCCTATATACCTTGTACATGTACTTGCAGGAATAAAGACTGTTACTATGATTAATATAGCGACCCCTTAAGTCGTATCTTGCCTCCCACTGCAGTGCACAGTCAGTAAACGACCATTGTCTTACCAGCGTTGTATTTCACTTTACCATCTTCCCTAGATCATTTTAACATATATCTGACAACAGGGTTCTTATTATCCTCTAGGGAAGGATATGGAGTATTTTTAACGAAACTGAGCACTGGTCCTGGTTACAGACCGAGCCGAGGGGGCGTTGACCTCAGAAACCCTCTCCAAGTATACTCCAGGTATACTCCAGGTATACTCCAGGTATACATCAGTACTCTACTGCTGCTCCTCTTCAACATAGGAACAAATTTTAGCTACGTTTGCCGGACACATTGCATCACACTGGATAAAGTTCAAGCATCAGGTAATAAAGTGAGGTTCAGATTGCAAGGTGGGCAGGAAGGCGAGCAGTGGAGAACTCAACACTGCATGCTGACCATGTTCATACCTAGCACTCTTGTTCAACCTTAGTGCATGTAGAGGCATATTGAAGATTTTACTTGATATTACAGTTGAATATTAAGGGAGAGAAAAGCTCAGAATATCCTGTGTATTATTTAATAATAATAATAATAATAATAATAATAATAATAATTTATTCCAGTAAACGATACAACTGCTACAGACCAATGTTGACATCACTGATTAAAAAAGACCAATGTTGACATCACTGTTATATATATATAGAGCATTTCCGGAATCTTAGGTAAATATTTAGCCCCTGGATACCACCCACAAGAGTCGACTTACTGTGATAAATGATTTTGAAAACCGACAAGTTAAAGAATTGAGACACTTATGTAACATATGGGAATCTTTATTGACCCCCCGGAACTTTCTCCAGGTATACTCTGGCCTGGTCCTGGACCTGGCTGCGGGAGCGTTGTCCCCCGGAACTTTCTCCAGGTATACTCTGGCCTGGTCCTGGACCTGGCTG
Organism: Cherax quadricarinatus; assembly: GCF_038502225.1. Lineage (NCBI taxonomy): Eukaryota > Metazoa > Arthropoda > Malacostraca > Decapoda > Parastacidae > Cherax > Cherax quadricarinatus. The sequence continues at coordinate 2,091,381 of NC_091298.1, read as the reverse complement.
CGGGAGCGTTGTCCCCCGGAACTTTCTCCAGGTATACTCTGGCCTGGTCCTGGACCTGGCTGCGGGAGCGTTGTCCCCCGGAACTTTCTCCAGGTATACTCTGGCCTGGTCCTGGACCTGGCTGCGGGAGCGTTGTCCCCCGGAACTTTCTCCAGGTATACTCTGGCCTGGTCCTGGACCTGGCTGCGGGAGCATTGTCCCCGGAACTTTCTCCAGGTATACTCTGGCCTGGTCCTGGACCTGGCTGCGGGAGCGTTGTCCCCCGGAACTTTCTCCAGGTATACTCTGGCCTGGTCCTGGACCTGGCTGCGGGAGCGTTGACCCCCGGAACTTTCTTCAGGTATACTCTGGCCTGGTCCTGGACCTGGCTGCGGGAGCATTGACCCCCAGAACTTTCTCCAGGTATACTCTGGCCTGGTCCTGGACCTGGCTGCGGGAGCGTTGACCCCCGGAACTTTCTTCAGGTATACTCTGGCCTGGTCCTGGACCTGGCTGCGGGAGCGTTGTCCCCCGGAACTTTCTCCAGGTATACTCTGGCCTGGTCCTGGACCTGGCTGCGGGAGCGTTGACCCCCGGAACTTTCTCCAGGTATACTCTGGCCTGGTCCTGGACCTGGCTGCGGGAGCGTTGTCCCCCGGAACTTTCTTCAGGTATACTCTGGCCTGGTCCTGGACCTGGCTGCGGGAGCATTGACCCCCGGAACTTTCTTCAGGTATACTCTGGCCTGGTCCTGGACCTGGCTGTGGGAGCGTTGTCCCCCGGAAGTTTCTTCAGGTATACTCTGGCCTGGTCCTGGACCTGGCTGCGGGAGCGTTGTCCCCCGGAACTTTCTTCAGGTATACTCTGGCCTGGTCCTGGACCTGGCTGCGGGAGCGTTGACCCCCAGAACTTTCTTCAGGTATACTCTGGCCTGGTCCTGGACCTGGCTGCGGGAGCGTTGACCCGCGGAACTTTCTTCAGGTATACTCTGGCCTGGTCCTGGACCTGGCTGCGGGAACGAGAATACCCAGAACCAATAACAGATACATAACATATATAATTATACATCGGGCAGACTGAGAGAAATATTGTTACCAGTAAGTGAAGAAGAGATCTGTTGTGTGTAATATAGTCCAGCAGGTTATTAACTACTATAACCATACGATAGTTCAGTAGTAGTGTAGCGGGTTAGTAGCTCTTATAACGACAAGATAGTTCCGTTACGAACTATGACCATAATAGTAACTGCAGAGCTGCGCCCATGTGAAGGCTCACTCAGCCCTGTAATAACTTCAGACAGTATTACCAAGGCTGGCTCCTCCTCAGGAAAATTAATGAATAGAAAAAGAAATAATAACAGACAAACATAAACACTTTATTATATAGAAAATATAAAATATAAAACACTTAAATATGAAATATTAATCCTACATTAAAGAAAATGAAAAATGAAAAATATAAATGATAACTGAATTCAACGCTAATATAAAACTTGGGTGTCTGGTGTTGGTGACACTGCTTGTTGAAATCGTAGCCGTTGCCGATGATGGGGGGGGGTCGCAGGTGTTGGCTACAACCCACTGGCTAGTTCTTCACAGTATAGCCTTGAGTATTCTATCCCGATGACAGGAAAGCAGGTTCTTTACCGTTGTAATGATGAGGGGTTACGTCCTGCAATTTCATACAGATGCACAGGTAATTAAATCCAAAAAGGGGAAGTCTCAGGACATTCGTCCATCTCCATCAGTTCTACTCGTTGATTGGCAGGTGACCCTCTCTGTCATCCAAGCTGGAAAGATAGACAGGTTACCCACTGCTTAAGAAATCACTCTCCATGATAAGTACAATACCTAAAAGATGTGGTGATTATTACAACAGTCAACTTAGAGCAAAACTGAAAGGACTAAGTTTATTATTGGTCAAAAGTGAAGCTTTCAACCAATAAATCCACTAGAATACAAGGCAGGAATGTACTTACAGTAGTGCTGGGAGCTGTGAGTCTAGTGATTACTGTTTGGACCGGAGCCCCACACGTCACCTATCGGGGGGGGAAGAAGGAGGGGAAGGGATAGTGGGAGCTAGACTGACCCTACCTTAACAAGCAGCCAGCAGTCAAACTATCACTTTCGGGGAGGGGGAAAAAAGGCGGGAATAGCGGGAGCTTGACTTACCCTACCTTAACAAGTAGCCGACAATGAAACTATCGTTACTATATACTCCCTCGCTACTCCTATCTATTGAACTTTTCCCTCACACTCCCCCATACCAAGACTTATAGTCAAGGAGTATAAGAAGAATAGGCGAGGAAAAAGTTCTAACATATGGAAGTCGTGTAAGGCAAGAAATCTTCTACTGACTGTCACGACTTAACCAGTCAGAGAAATAATTGGATGAACCATTGATATACACAATATGGAACTTAAAAGCCTGGAGTGCCAATGTCCACCTCAAGAGGCGACTGTTGGTTCCCTTAAAAGTTTCTAGGTATATCAAAGGTTTGTGGTCCGTTTCTAAAATGAATTCTTTTCCCAGCAAATAAAATTTAAGTTTGGAGATACCCCACACAAGGGCCAAACATTCCTTTTCTATGGTGGAGTATCTCGTTTCTGCGGGAAGGAGTTTCTGGCTTAGGAAGCATACAGGGAAGGGAGTACCATCATGGTATTGTAGTAGCACTGCACCTAAGCCAGTATTGGAGGCATCAGTTCTTAAACAAAATGTTTTATTAGTATCTGGAATCTTAAGTATAGGGTCTTTCAAAAAGATACTTTTAATCTCATTAAACTTTTCCCGAGCTACGTCGGAAAGTTCAAGAGGTTCCTTTACAGACTTTTTAAGGAAGTCGGATAAGATGCCTGTAAGATCAGTAAGGTTCGGGATAAACTGTGCATAAAAATTTACAGAACCAAGAAAGCTACGCATGAGCTTCTTGGTTTTGGGGAATTTAAATTCTAATAAAGCTTTGATCTTACTGGGGAGAGGCTGCAGAGAGTTATTAGGAAGTATCAGTCCAAGATATCTAATCTTGTTATACCCAAGGAAGCATTTCTTCGCTCATCCACTTCACTGGATCAATCTGTTCCACCAGTTGAGGAGAAAGACTTAGCTCCCACTGACTTCCCAGATGAAGTCAAGCATTTGTTGACTCTGTTGAACAAACGTCGTAAAGCCATTGCCTTACCAGGCGAGAAGATGGGTATAACGAACTTATTGTCCCATCGTATTCCACTTGAACCTGGTACTAGACCTATCTATATACCTGCATACAGAATGCCTCATTCACAAGTTGCTGTTGCAGAAGAATTGATCAATCAAATGCTTGATGATGGAGTTATTGCACCTAGCAATTCACCTTGGAATGCACCCTTGATCCTAGTACCTAAGAAGGATGGTACTTGGCGCCCAGTGATTGACTTTAGGAAGTTAAATGCGAAAACTATTCCAGATCGCTTCCCGCTTCCTGTACTGGGTGATCTTTTACGTAACATCGGAGATAACAAAGTCTTTTCAACCCTGGATTTGTTACAAGGGTTTTGGCAAGTCCCTCTTCACGAGGACAGCCAAGAGCTAACTGCATTCTCCACTCCTACAGGTCATTATCACTTCCTCCGTATGGCGTTTGGATTACGATCCTCCCCTATCACGTTCTCAAGGCTCATGACTAATATCTTTAGAGGTCTCATAGGTAATGCACTTATGGTGTACTTAGATGACGTAATCGTCATGTCTAAAGACGTGGATACACACTTGAAAAGACTTGATGTAGTACTTGGTAAGCTTGAAGAAGCCAATTTAAAGATCAAACTGTCTAAATGTCAATTTTTCAGATCAGAAATTAAGTTTCTTGGTCACGTAGTCACTCCTAGAGGGGTTACGACTGACCAAAGTAAAGTAACTGCAGTACTAAATTTTCCAACTCCCAAAACTGCTGATGCCGTAAGATCCTTTGTGGGCTTAGCAGGTTTTTATAGATCTTTCATTGCCAATTTTTCTTCCATAGCTGCTCCTCTAACTGAGTTGCTTAAGAAAGATGCTCCTTTTGTTTGGGCCTTCCGTCAAGAAAGAGCATTCCAAACTCTAAAAGAAAAGCTAACATCTGCTCCAATTTTGAAATTTCCAGATTTTTCTAAGCCCTTCTATCTGACTACTGATGCTAGTTCTATTGGCATAGGTGCCGTACTAGCTCAGAAGACTGATGGCAAGTACAACGCAGTTGCATTTGCTAGCCGAGTCCTTACGAAGGCTGAACATAATTATACAGTAACTGAGCAAGAAGCTTTAGCAATAGTATGGTCTTTAAAGCACTTCCGAGACATTATTTATCAGTACTCTGTTCATGTCTTGACAGACCACGCTCCACTGATACCTTTATTCCAGAACAAACAACCTACTGGAAGGTTAGCCAGATGGACCTTGACTATCCAAGAGTTCAATCCCACCTTTGAACACTTACCTGGCAAGTCAAATGTAGTCGCAGATGCCTTATCGCGACATGTTAGTATAGTAACTGCAGACCCTCCATTTAGTGCTGAGGATGTAAAGAATGCTCAACGAACAGATCCCATGTGGTCTGGTGTGATTCGATTCCTGCTCCAGGAAGATCTTATTCTGACTTTGAAGCCACCAGCACCCATCAGTGACTTTGTCATGAACCAAGAATTACTGTATCGAACAGCCGAGTTGGGTACTCCTAGCAGAAGAGTATACCAGTTAGTAATTCCACAGTCACTAGTGAATGTAGCCTTACAGCTAGTTCATGATGTACCAGGTATTGCACACCCTGGTATGGATCGTTCAGTAAAACAAGCCAGATTGAAATACTTTTGGCCTCGTATGGCAACTGATATTTCTGAGTATGTTAAGAAATGTAGTGTCTGCATGCAACATAAAGGTAATGCTAATGGTCCTAATCCAATCCAAGTGTATCCAACCACTAGCGAACCTTGGGAAAGAGTTGCGCTAGACTTGTTAACTAATTTCCAATGTTCCCTCCAGGGCAACAAACATCTGTGTGTTATGGTAGACCATTTCACCAGATATTGTGAGTTAGTTCCTAATGCAGATAAGACTGCCGAGACAGTGCTAAAGCGTTTAAAGAACGCATTATTTGCAGGCATACCACCCCTAAGTCCCTAGTAACAGATAATGGAGGTGAATTCTGTAATGAGATTCTTGAAAATTTGTGTACCTTGTACAAGATCTCTAAATTCACCATTGTTCCTCATCATCCTGCCAGCAATGGGTTAGCGGAACGTACCAATAAGAAAGTACTTGATGTCTTGAGAGCCACTGTCAATCCCAACAGTGAAACTTGGGATGAAGTTATACCTGATGTGCAGTGTGCTATAAATTCTGCTTACAATGTTTCTATAGGTGACACTCCACATTATGCATTGTATGGTGTAGATAAACGTTTGCCTTATGAGTTGCTATATTCTAATCCGAAACCAAATTACAACCCTGATGATTTCATAGCAACTCGTACCAGCTTAGCTCAAAGTGTTTTTAGAAGAATCCGTGAAACACTTCATAAATCAACAGCAGAATTTACAAGAGTCGCAAACACTCGAGCGAAGAGATCCAAAATCAAAGTAGGTTCGAGAGTTATGCTGACTAACTTTAACAAAACGTCTGCAATGCCTAAGCTTGATCAAAAGTTTGTTGGTCCTTATCGAGTAGTTGAACATATCACTGGTAATAAATATAAGGTTAGAGAAATTAGTACTGGTCAGTATAAAGAATCGCATTTAGATCATATGAAGTTAGTATGTGATGATAATGATGTTCCAACCCAGACTAATGTGACAGACTCTGACAATCCTCCTGATCCTGTACTCTCTACCTCTGATACTCAGTCAGACGATTAACCTGAATGTCGTTATTCCCTACGTACACGACAGGTATTGAGAAATCCTCAAGTATCATTTGTTACTTCCAATTCAGATTTGCCTCAAATACAGCATGAGTTAGCCAGTGCATGAGTTAGCCAGTTTGATCCTCCCAGAGATGACACCCATTCTGCATATGTCAATCTCACCCTAGCAGAGTTGGGGTTAAATGTAAATAACCTGTATAGATGAATAATTACAGTATCAACTTATCAGTATTCAAGAATTTTTTTTTGTGTTCACGTTCTCTCTGAATTCTGAGAGTTGACAGTCTAGATTTGAGTGCACCGAATCTGTCTTTCTGTTAAACACTTCTTTCTTTGTATATATTCCTTCCTCAGAATCCGTAGATCACATGAATACAGATTGATCGATCAAATTTTTTTTTATAACTTCTATTGTGTAATCTCAACGTTGAGTTTCATTCGATGAGTTGTGCTATATTATACCTTGTATTGCATTACAGCTTTATTATAGTTTCAGTTTGTAAGCTTCCATTCCAATGTTCTACTTATGTATATTATAATGTTCAATTGTTGTGTACTTTGACATTGTATAGAATCAGCCCAAGCCGTATACCTGCCATCTCTAGCTTGTATTAGTTGTATGTCGGGACGACATATGTTAGCGTCGCCGAGCTCTCAGTAGTAGTACCAGTTCCTAGTAACCAGTTACCAGTAACCAGTGTACCAGTAGATGACTCACTACCAACCGTCTGTGTGAATCATTGACTGTATTCATATTGCTGCTGACCATAGCACGATTTCAAACATCCCTCACCCGTAGGCACTCATGGGTCAGTCAGGCTAGGGAGCAGAGAGAGGCAGGACGGCTGTTGGCGCTTTCCCACACTTTCCGTTATATTATACGTGCTACCAGCCTACGTGAGTATTCTTACCCTATCCACGTTTTCGAAAACCCACATGACAGTTATACCCAAGGAAGCATTTCTTCGGCTTGGCAGTGAGGCCATGTGAGCATAACCTACGCAAAACTGATGTTAATGTTTGGATATGTTCGCCCCACGTGGATGTCATTATGTAAATGTTATCAAAATATACTGAAACATTTGGCATATTACCCAAGACCTTTCTCATCAGTCTCACGTAGGTAGCACAGGCAGTTACCGAACCGAAGGGCATAGTTCTATATTGCATCAGTCCTTGGTGTGTAGGAAAAGCGGTGTACTGCTTAGAAGAAGGATCTAACATTACCTGATGATATGCCTGCGCAATATCAACCTCTGAAAAGAAGGAAGCGTCATAAAATTTGTGTAGATCGCTATCTATTAAGGGCATAGGCTCAGCATCCCACCGAGTTATAGCATTAAGGCCTTTGAAGTCAATAGCAAGTCTATATGAATTACCCTCCTTCTTAACCATGACTACTGGTGAGCAATATGCAGATACTGAAGGTTCAATGATCTTTAGTTTTAATAATTTGTCTACCTCTCGGTCAAATGCATCCCTAAGGTGAACTGGCATTGGGTATAATTTTCGTTTGATAGGATTGTCCGTCACTAAGTCAATCTTATGGACTACCGTGGAGGTAACACCTGGAATATCAGTAAAGACGTCTGAAAAGTTACTCACATATTGAAGTAGTTCATGTCTCTTATGGTCATCCAAAGATTCATTAATATTAATGTTTGTTGCGCCGGAGTGGTCAAGAGTCACCAAGTCATGTAGTTCTTCATCATAGTCTAAGTTAGAGGTGTCAATTACACACACCTTCCATTCTTCAGTTGTCGTATCAAGTTCGTGTGGAAAAACTAAGTCAAAGTTATTAAGGCAGTTAACCGAATTTCTTCGGTAATATTTCTTAAGGATGTTGATATGATAAAGCTTAGGTTTTCCCTTGACTTCTATGAGGTAGTCAACTTTCCCACAAATTTTTAATACTTTATATGGACCTTTCCATGCTACTAATAATTTATTTGACTTGATCGGCAAAAGTACAAGGACTTCATCCCCTACTTTAAAACTTCTCCTCTGACTTTTGGAATCAATATAGGTTTTGTACTGGTCCATTGACAAGCTTAGGTTTTTCGAAACTATGTCAGAGGTCTCCTCAAGTTTGGATCTAAGGTCAAGGAGAAACTGGTAAGAAGACTGAACCTCAATCCTCCCATTACAGCTGGGATGATAGGGTGTGGTGAAGAGAGGCTTCACTCCCAGAAGTTGGTATAGATGTTGCATTTAAGTCAGATGTGAATTGTGTCCCACGGTCAGACAAAATTTCTCTAGGGATGCCCACTCTGGAGAAGATGGACAAAAGGGCTTCAGCCACCTCTGTAGTGGTTATGGTCTTTAAGGGTATGGCTTCAGGGAAACTCGAAGCATAATCAACTAATGTTAATATATATCTATGTCCCCCAGATGAAAGTGGAGATAAAGGACCAACGATGTCAATAGCTACTCTTTCAAAAGGTACCATAAAGACTGGCATTTTGACCATAGGTACTCGCCTGGTACCTCGGGAGGATGACAGTTGGCAAACTTTACACGATCTACAATAGGTAGTGACATCTGAGGACATTTTTGGCCAAAAATAGGTTTCACTAATTTTATTTAAGGTTTTACGATGCGAGAAATGTCCGGCCACTGGCAGGTCATGAGCCATTTTAAGAACAGTCTCTCTGCATTGACTTGGAACAACTAAGATGGAATAGTCTGTCTCATCTGAATTTAATTTGAATACTGACTTGTACAAGATACCTTTTATATATTCAAATTTATATGAAAAGTTTTTCCTTTGGATAACTTGATTTTGTTTAGCTGCATTATGGCAATCCTGAAGAGAAGGGCAATTACGTTGTAAATTGACAAAGGAGTCCTTCGATATGTCTAAAGGCTTAAAGTCAGGGAAAATCAAAGGATGGACAGTAGGAGAAGTCTGGGCTTTGGTCTGAGCCCTAGTCAAGACATTTATGGTATCGGAGGCGATATCTTCACTTTCATCTAACAAGTGAACCGGTGATCCTACTACCTCGCTTTCGAGAGTAGCATCACTGATTTTTAATCCCACATGAATCTCACGAGACATTGTCTCATCTGAACTTTCGAGGGGCTTCTCTGACTCTACAGAAAGAGGATCTGAAACACTTATGTCCATCTTTGGTGATGAAAGGTCAACCTCAGAAGGAAGAATGGCACCTTTTACATTACCTATTAGTACGGAGCAAGAAGTGATGGGAGCTAGTATGGCTTAAGACCAACCTGTGAACCATTTAGACCTAATGTAACAACGGATGGTAGGAAAAGTGTCCGTACGGCCCAATTAGTCTGAAAGTATAGCAGAGGAATGAGTTTCTTTAAGGTTAGGGAACAGCTTTTCAGAAATGACTATGCATGTGCATCCAGTGTCTCGTAAAATGGTAGATACATTAAGTCCATTAACTGTTCCTGAACAGAAGGGTGCTTGGTCATTACAGTCTTTAAAACATCTTCCAATTTTTTGGACCTTCTTAGAAGGACAATCTGGACGTTTATGTCCCTTAACACCACACAAATGACAAACAGGAATAAAAGAAGTCATTTTACTTTGCACTAGAGGTTTTGATTTCTTAAGGTCTGATGAACTCTTGCCCTTAGGGTTCGATCCCTTTAGGTCTTTATAGGAATTGTGAGCCTCAGCATACAGGTCAGCAGCCTCAGCAACTTCCTCAGCTTTAATCAGGTTACGTTCTCTGATGAATGTTCGTATCTGATGGGGAAGAGCTGTCAGGAACTGGTCAGCAACCATGAAGTCTCTAAGAGATTCATAACTGTGATCAATTCCTGAACTCTCTATCCAAAATTCGAACAAACGAAAGAGTGTTACCTGTAACTGCTGAAAGTTCTGGCCAGGCTGTAAGGTGGCATACCTGAAATCTTTCCTGTAAGAATTAGTGTTTTTTTTTTATATGCTTTAAGGATTACCTTCTTCAGTAGGTTATAATTACATATAATATCCTGCGACAAAGTTGCATAGATATTCAAAGCGGTACCAGAAAATAACATTCCTAACCTGGTAGCCCAGGTGTCAGCAGGCCATTCACAGAGGGTAGCAGTATTTTCAAACCTGATAATGTAAGAAGTAATGTCCTCCCCCTCTGTGAAGGGAGGTAAATTAGGTGTTGGAATATGTGCACTGACTGCACGTTGTTCCATTACTCCTTCCTCTAATTGTTGTTGTGTAAAAGTTAACTTTTTATTCTCTAATTCAATGCGAGATTTTTCGAGCTCGCGATCCTTTTCTCTCTCCATTAACTCAAGTTCTCTAGCTTTTTCCTCAACTTCTCTATCCTTTGCTCTTTCCTCAAGTTCTCTTATTTTAGCCTGTTCCTCATGTATTTTAGCCTGTTCCTCACGTTCTCTAGCTCTTTCTTCACGATCAAGTCTATCACGCTCCTTTTTGTCTTCTCTTTCTCTTTCTGTCTTTCTTGGATTTCTCTCTCAATTCTCTCTCTCTCCTTTTTCTCCTGTCTTTCAAGGTTCTCTTTCTCCTTTTTCTCTTCTCTTTCGATTCTCTCTCTCTCCTTTTCTTCTTCTCTTTCCCTTTCTGTCTCTCTTCTCTCTCAATTCTCTCTCTTTCAAGTCTTTCCTGGATCTTAGCACTAATGAAAGATTCTAAATTTTTCCCTGTTATTCCTAACTTACTTCCAGCGTTCATCCAAAACTGGTATTCCTCCATGCTTGCAAGAATAACTTAAACTATCAGGGGAAATGAAACGGGTATTAAAGAAAATGGAGGGTTCAATTCCTGCTCCACTCAAACTAAATAAACCAGAGGGCTCGATCCCTGCTTCAATTAAACAATATGTATTAATTAAAACGAAGGGTTCTATGCCGGCTCCGAGCAAACAGTAAGTAGAATGGGGTCACTTGACCATCCAATCTTCTCACCAACAAATCAAGAGTGTCCTATGGCAGTTCCCTTGATATAATAAAGAGCTCAATGAAACAAATTGTCACTGGAAAATCTCGGGTCCCTAGAGTCTAATCCTCCAAGTGTTTCAAGCTCACACAAAAATAGATGGCAGAATTAACTAGTATTCCTGCCTTGACTTGACTTACAATAAATAGAGACAATAACAATCACCAAATCTTTTAAATACCTGTACTGTAGTCCTACCATAGAGAATGATTACTCATGGCTGGTGGTAACCGTCTGTGGTATGCGGCGTTGAAGTTCCAATTCGAGATGGAGTTGAATCTTGATTCAGTAGAGTTGATCCTGGCAAGGTCGCCACTTGCGAAGGCTTACTCAGCCCTGTAATAACTTCAGACAGTATTACCAAGGCTGGCTCCTCCTCAGGAAAATTAATGAATAGAAAAAGAAATAATAACAGACAAACATAAACACTTTATTATATAGAAAATATAAAATACAAAACACTTAAATATGAAATATTAATCCTACATTAAAGAAAATGAAAAATGAAAAATATAAATGATAACTGAATTCAACGCTAATATAAAACTTGGGTGTCTGGTGTTGGTGACACTGCTTGTTGAAATCGTAGCCGTTGCCGATGATGGGGAGGGGGGTCGCAGGTGTTGGCTACAACCCACTGGCTAGTTCTTCACAGTATAGCCTTGAGTATTCTATCCTGATGACAGGAAAGCAGGTTCTTTACCATTGTAATGATGAGGGGTTACGTCCTGCAATTTCATACAGATGCACAGGTAATTAAATCCAAAAAGGGAAAGTCTTAGGACGTTCGTCCATCTCCATCAGTTCTACTCGTTGATTGGCAGGTGACCCTCTCTGACATCCAAGCTAGAAAGATAGACAGGTTACCCACTGCTTAAGAAATCACTCTCCATGATAAATACAATACCTAAAAGATGTGGTGATTATTACAACAGTCAACTTAGAGCAAAACTGAAAGGACTAAGTTTATTATTGCTCAAAAGTGAAGCTTTCAACCAATAAATCCACTAGAATACAAGGCAGGAATGTACTTACAGTAGTGCTGGGAGCTGTGAGTCTAGTGATTACTGTTTGGACTGGAGCCCCACACGTCACCTTTCGAGGGGGGGGAAGAAGGAGGGGAAGGGATAGTGGGAGCTAGACTGACCCTACCTTAACAAGCAGCCGGCAGTCAAACTATCACTTTCGGGGAGGGGGAAAAAAGGCGGGAATAGCAGGAGCTTGACTTACCCTACCTTAACAAGTAGCCGGCAATGAAACTATCGTTACTATATACTCCCTCACTACTTCTGTCTATTGAACTTTTCCCTCACAGTCCATCACACAATATTTTGTAGACACAGGGACAATATTCTCGAGTTGTTGATAACACTACAAGTGTTTACCAAGTGTGATGGTCTTCTGTGCTCCTGTTGCTGACGTTATGTGCTCCTGTTGCTGACGTTATGTGCTCCTGTTGCTGACGTTATGTGCTCCTGTTGCTGACGTTATGTACTTCTGTTGCTGACGTTATGTGCTCCAGTTGCTGACGTTATGTGCTCCTGTTGCTGATGTTATGTGCTCCTGTTGCTGACGTTATGTACTCCTGTTGCTGACGTTATGTGTTCCTGTTGCTGACGTTATGTGCTCCTGTTGCTGACGTTATGTGCTGTTGCTGACTTTATGTACTTCTGTTGCTGACGTTATGTGCTCGTGTTGCTGACGTTATGTGCTCCTGTTGCTGACGTTATGTGCTCCTGTTGCTGACGTTATGTGCTCCTGTTGCTGACGTTATGTGCTCCTGTTGCTGATGTTACATACTCCTGTTGCTGACGTTATGTACTCCTGTTGCTGATGTTGTGTGCTCCTGTTGCTGACGTTATGTGATCCTGTTGCTGACGTTATGTGTTCCTGTTGCTGACGTTATGTGCTCCTGTTGCTGACGTTATGTGCTCCTGTTGCTGACGTTATGTGTTCCTGTTGCTGACGTTATGTGCTCCTGTTGCTGACGTTATGTGCTCCTGTTGCTGACGTTATGTGCTCCTGTTGCTGACGTTATGTGCTCCTGTTGCTGATGTTATGTGCTCCTGTTGCTGACTTTGTGTGTTCCTATCCCTGACATCATGTGTTACTGTCCCTGACGTCATGTGTTACTGTTCCTGACGTAAGTCAGGTATAGTGTTCCTGACGTAAGTCAGTTGTAGTGTTCCTGACGTAAGTCAGGTGTAGTGTTCCTGACGTGTTCATCAAGAACTGCAAGAAGCCCCTATTACGAGCCTTTTCCATCCTATGGAGAGGGAGCATGGACACGGGGGTCGTCCCACAGTTACTAAAAACAACAGACATAGCCCCACTCCACAAAGGGGGCAGTAAAGCAACAACAAAGAACTACAGACCGATAGCACTAACATCCCATATCATAAAAATCTTTGAAAGAGTCCTAAGAAGCAAGATCACCACCCATCTAGAAACCCATCAGTTACACAACCCAGGGCAACATGGGTTTAGAACAGGTCGCTCCTGTCTGTCTCAACTACTGGATCACTACGACAAGGTCCTAAATGCACTAGAAGACAAAAAGAATGCAGATGTAATATATACAGACTTTGCAAAAGCCTTCGACAAGTGTGACCATGGTGTAATAGCGCACAAAATGCTTGCTAAAGGAATAACAGGAAAAGTCGGTCGATGGATCTATAATTTCCTCACTAACAGAACACAGAGAGTAGTAGTCAACAGAGTAAAGTCCGAGGCAGGCACGGTGAAAAGCTCTGTTCCACAAGGCACAGTACTCGCTCCCATCTTGTTCCTCATCCTCATATCTGACTTAGACAAGGATGTCAGCCACAGCACTGTGTCTTCCTTTGCAGATGACACCCGAATCTGCATGACAGTGTCTTCCATTGCAGACACTGCAAGGCTGCAGGCGGACATCAACCAAATCTTTCAGTGGGCTGCAGAAAACAATATGAAGTTCAACGATGAGAAATTTCAATTACTCAGATATGGTAAACACGAGGAAATTAAATCTTCATCAGAGTACAAAACAAATTCTGGCCACAAAATGGAGCGAAACACCAACGTCAAAGACCTGGGAGTGATCATGTCGGAGAATCTCACCTTCAAGGACCATAACATTGTATCAATCGCATCTGCTAGAAAAATGACAGGATGGATAATGAGAACCTTCAAAACGAGGGATGCCAAGCCCATGATGACACTCTTCAGGTCACTTGTTCTATCTAGGCTGGAATATTGCTGCACACTAACAGCACCTTTCAAGGCAGGTGAAACTGCTGACCTAGAAAATGTACAGAGAACCTTCACGGCGCGCATAATGGAGATAAAACACCTCAATTACTGGGAGCGCTTGAGGTTCCTGAACCTGTATTCCCTGGAACGCAGGCGGGAGAGATACATGATTATATACACCTGGAAAATCCTAGAGGGACTAGTACCGAACTTGCACACGAAAATCACTCACTACGAAAGCAAAAGACTTGGCAGACGATGCAACATCCCCCCAATGAAAAGCAGGGGTGTCACTAGCACGTTAAGAGACCATACAATAAGTGTCAGGGGCCCGAGACTGTTCAACTGCCTCCCAGCATACATAAGGGGGATTACCAACAGACCCCTGGCAGTCTTCAAGCTGGCACTGGACAAGCACCTAAAGTCAGTTCCTGATCAGCCGGGCTGTGGCTCGTACGTTGGTTTGCGTGCAGACAGCAGTAACAGCCTGGTTGATCAGGCTCTGATCCACCAGGAGGCCTGGTCACAGACCGGGCCGCGGGGGCGTTGACCCCCGGAGCTCTCTCCAGGTAAACTCCAGGTACTCCAGGTAAGTCAGGTGTAGTGTTCCTGACATAAGTCAGGTGTAGTGTTCCTGACATAAGTCAGGTGTAGTGTTCCTGACGTAAGTCAGGTGTAGTGTTCCTGACGTAAGTCAGGTGTAGTGTTCCTGACGTAAGTCAGGTGTAGTGTTCCTGACGTAAGTCAGGTGTAGTGTTCCTGACGTAAGTCAGGTGTAGTGTTCCTGACGTAAGTCAGGTTTAGTGTTCCTGATGTAAGTCAGGTGTTGTGTTCCTGACGTAAGTCAGGTGTAGTGTTCCTGACGTAAGTCAGGTGTAGTGTTCCTGACGTAAGTCAGGTGTTGTGTTCCTGACGTAAGTCAGGTGTAGTATTCATGACGTAAGTCAGGTGTAGTGTTCCTGACGTAAGTCAGGTGTAGTGTTCCTGACGTAAGTCAGGTGTAGTGTTCCTGACGTAAGTCAGGTGTTGTATTCATGACGTAAGTCAGGTGTAGTGTTCCTGACGTAAGTCAGGTGTAGTGTTCCTGACGTAAGTCAGGTGTTGTGTTCCTGACGTAAGTCAGGTGTAGTATTCATGACGTAAGTCAGGTGTTGTGTTCCTGACGTAAGTCAGGTGTAGTGTTCCTGACGTAAGTCAGGTGTAGTGTTCCTGACGTAAGTCAGGTGTAGTGTTCCTGACGTAAGTCAGGTGTAGTGTTCCTGAAGAAAGTCAGGTGTAGTGTTCCTGACGTAAGTCAGGTGTAGTGTTCCTGACGTAAGTCAGATGTAGTGTTCCTGACGTAAGTCAGGTGTAGTGTTCCTGATGTAAGTCAGGTGTTGTGTTCCTGACGTAAGTCAGGTGTAGTGTTCCTGACGTAAGTCAGGTGTAGTGTTCCTGACGTAAGTCAGGTGTAGTGTTCCTGACGTAAGTCAGGTGTAGTGTTCCTGACGTAAGTCAGGTGTAGTGTTCCTGACGTAAGTCAGGTGTAGTGTTCCTGACGTAAGTCAGGTGTAGTGTTCCTGACGTAAGTCAGGTGTAGTGTTCCTGACGTAAATCATGTGTAGTGTTCCTGACGTAAGTCAGGTGTAGTGTTCCTGACGTAAGTCAGGTGTAGTGTTCCTGACGTAAGTCAGGTGTAGTGTTCCTGACGTAAGTCAGGTGTTGTGTTCCTGACGTAAGTCAGGTGTAGTGTTCCTGACGTAAGTCAGGTGTAGTGTTCCTGACGTAAGTCAGGTGTAGTGTTCCTGACGTAAGTCAGATGTAGTGTTCCTGACGTAAGTCAGGTGTAGTGTTCCTGACGTAAGTCAGGTGTAGTGTTCCTGACGTAAGTCAGGTGTAGTGTTCCTGACGTAAGTCAGGTGTTGTGTTCCTGACGTAAGTCAGGTGTAGTGTTCCTGACGTAAGTCAGGTGTAGTGTTCCTGACGTAAGACAGGTGTAGTGTTCCTGACGTAAGTCAGGTGTAGTGTTCCTGACGTAAGTCAGGTGTAGTGTTCCTGACGTAAGTCAGGTGTAGTGTTCCTGACGTAAGTCAGGTGTAGTGTTCCTGACGTAAGTCAGGTTTAGTGTTCCTGATGTAAGTCAGGTGTAGTGTTCCTGACGTAAGTCAGGTGTAGTGTTCCTGACGTAAGTCAGGTGTAGTGTTCCTGACGTAAGTCAGGTGTGGTGTTCCTGACGTAAGTCAGGTGTAGTGTTCCGGCTACGGTACTGTGACTTATTTTTGCTA